>NW_028293054.1:27500-209088 GCF_960531495.2 Zeus faber | reverse complement strand
GGGCTGTGAATATTGGTTTCATTATCTGAGTATGGTTTAACTTGATTGAGGCTGTTTTGAGAATGA
Organism: Zeus faber; assembly: GCF_960531495.2. NCBI lineage: Eukaryota > Metazoa > Chordata > Actinopteri > Zeiformes > Zeidae > Zeus > Zeus faber. The sequence continues at coordinate 209,022 of NW_028293054.1, read as the reverse complement.
ACATTGATGGACATTTTGATAATTTAAGATAAATGAGAATTATCAGATTTATCAGATCATGATCAAGTGAAGTGTCTTTCATAAGTGGAAAGCTATTGGTCTCCTTTGGGGTTGGTAAATTTAGTTGTTTTTGGTTGAGTGTGATTACAGGGTGCTTTATAAATATTTTTTAAATAAATCAATTTGATTTACAATAAAATAAATGGATACAAAAATTACAAAAGTAATCACTCCTATTGATGTAGTGCGAAAGAATAATTCCCTTATTATAGATATTGCAAAAATATCAGGAAAATGGAGCAAGCGGTGGCCTGACATTGAACAACCGTGGCCAGCTGAAGGAACTCTTAACCTGGATGTGATTAAAACAATGCAGGTGCTTGTGTCCACATATTAAGTAAATCAAAAGAAAAGAAAAAGAGGAAAGAGACGCACGGAGAAAAGACAAACAGAACTTGACATTTTGCAGCTGTTCGTAAAGGAGGGACCGACATGGTTCGAAGTTGCAAAAGAAAAAAGAGAACAAAGTAGATAAGAAATAAAGAAAAATGAAAAGGAAGCAGAAAAATTGATGGAGAAGATTACCGCACCCTTCTTACATACAGCATCTGTAAAGAAGCCCCCGCCTTATGAGAAGGAGATGAAGTTCCCTGATGTTTATCCCCAGCTCCCAGTGATGACAACGGAGGGCAACTATCTCTTCAAAGATGAGGATGAGCAAAAAATAGAGATGGGCAAGGCTACAACAACCATAAAGATGTATCAGAGCTCCAACAGTACCAAGAGAAGGAACCGTTTGGGGAGCAGGCAACAAGTCAGAAGCCTGGAAATAGGAGAAGAGTGTGAGTGACTCTGATGAAGCTTTTGGAGGATACGACCCCGCAGTCAGACAGATGTTGGCTAAAGCGGAGGAAAAAGGAGCATGACCCAAAGGAGACTCTCAGAAAACTCAACAAAATACAGCTGGTGGATAAGAAGAATGAGGAGAAGAAGGCCAAAGAGAAGGTTTATAGATGAGCAGAACAGAAAGAATTGTAGGTAGATAATGCACTGCGTTGCCCCCTAACGGGAGTAGCCAGAAGGAGAGGATTCTTGGTGGTGGAATGAGGAAGTAAGGGAGCAGCTATATAGATAAATACGGATGATTATCTTGATAAAGAGCGTGACACTGAGAAAAGTGTGCCACATATGACTTTAATGGTGGCTGAAGGATTTGAGCAGAAGCATACAGTATAGGAGAAATGATGGAAGAAGCTGCGTACGTCAAGGGTTACTCAAGGTAACAAAGCAACGGATGAGGCTGCTAAAGCAGTTACAGGAGCAAACAAAGCAGGCAAGGTTCTTCTGGTCACCCATGAAGTGGACTTGGAAGATAAAATTATGCTCAGAGATGTGATCTCGATGCAAGAAGTGGCGTCCGCCATAGATAAACAATTATGGTTGTACCGAGGACAAGAGTCTACTGGTCTGTAGAGAAATCATGAAGGACTGATGGTAGCACCCCCAACCTACTAGGTCTGATGATTCAGGAAGCACATGGGTTAGCCCATGTTGCAAGGTGGGAGATAAGAAGAAAAATCACGAAAGAGTATGGTTTTAGGGCACCGTACTTGCTTGAGCAAATTGCTTATGTCATAGGCAGATGTACAATCGGTCTTAAAAACAATGTTCGGAGGGGTGTGAAGAGTCCACCCGGTCACATTCCAACTCAGACAGGTCCCATGTGTGAGTTGGTTGTAGATTTTGTTGACATGGTATGACCAGTAGGAGGTAAGAGATACATGTAAGTGGACGTGGATAGATTTTCACGGGGGACTGAAGCATGTCCAACAAGGGTAAAGATGCTCAGTCAGTTGCGATGTAATAAGCAGGTGGGGACGTCCAGATCACATATCTTCAGATAATGGGAAAGAGTTTGTGGATAAAACAGTAAAATAAATTCTGCAAAAAATTGGAATTAAACAACCTCTAGGAGATGTTTATCATCTGCAAAGCCAAGGTGTTTGTGAAAAAAATGAATGGAGTGCTGAAAAATGGCATTGTTAAAATCTGTCAGCATACAGGTCTGAATTGGGTAGTGGTGTGTAGTGAGGAGCTAATATCATATACTCAAGTCTATTTTTGTCTGAGAAAATGCATGGACAAAGGGGGGAAAAGGAAAATGTTAGTCATATATTGGAATAATGTTAAGGTATAATGCAAAAGTGACATTATTATACTGTATTTGATGTGTGTGCAAGATACTGGCTGGTGAATTTTTCTTTCAGGACCAGTCTGAGGGTGGCTGTGTCCAGAGATCCTAACAGCCTCATGGACTAGAACACTCAAACATGGACATTCAAAAATGGAGGATGAAAATGGACGACGGACCCTGAATACCCTTTAAATCACATATCTGTATATACATAATTGCCTATTCCATAAGCATATTCCCTCTATCTATTTAATTGTATTTTTATTGTATTTTATTTTATTCTATATATTTTTATTTTATTCTATAGGTATTCGACTTACTGTATTACGTTTTAGGAGTCAGTTAGTTGGGCTATTAGAAATTTTTCCTAGGACATATTGTGTGTTATCACCGGGTGCGTTGCATTACATTTCACTGCATATATGTATGAAAGTATGTATATGTACGTGACGAATAAAAATCTTGAATCTTGAATCTTGAATCTTGAATGAGGATATCATGATCAGGAGTGTCGAGTGAAATATCATTAAGAGTTGATGGTGTTAAAAAGCAACAGTTTAATACATACATATGTGTTATGCAGGTTTTGATAATATTGGAGATTGTTTATAACAATGTAACCTGTATTATTGATGAAAAGTCTGTACTCTTCAGTAGATATTTTTAGCAAGACATATAACTTTGATTTAATATTGTTTTCTTTGAAGTTTTCTGTAACAGGGTGTAATGGATATATTGGGACCTCAGGTGTTTTCTTTTTTTTGCGGGGTTTTGAGGGACATTGATGATAGGCAGGGACAAGTTCATTGGAGGGTCTGATGGGTCGACCAGCCTGTACAGTTTTCTAAACCCTTCTTTGCGGTTAATTGATTTTGAGTCCAATAGGTGGTTGCCTGGGGCAGAGGAACTGTGAGAGAATTTTCCTGTCTTGATTGTTTGTTGAAAGAACTAAGAAAGGAAGCTGCCAGATGGGTTTTTCGCTCTTACACTCCACAAATGTATTGTATTGCTGCGACTAAACATGTTCAGAAGGGTATATTATAATCATTGTAATCATTTGTTTGTTAGTATGTGAATTCTATTAAGCCAATTATTGTCGTAAGTTCAATGATTCTTATCTCTGTCGAGAGTTTGTGTAGTCTCGAAGGGGGGAAATATGAGGTGTCTTGGAATGTGTGGCGTCCCAGACAGCCTCATTGTATAAGATAATTACTAAGAGACGGTGCCAGGGGTCCCATTACATTACATTACATTACATTACATTTAGCAGACGCTTTTATCCAAAGCGACTTACAATTGTTCAATCACCGACGGACGCAGCCATCAGGAGCAATTAGGGGTTAAGTGTCTTTCTCAAGGACACTACAGCATGCTAGCAGGAGGAGCCTGGGATCAAACCAGCAACTTTTTAGATCACTAGACCACCAGCTCTACCGCCTGAGCTACCATCCCCCCTGGTCCTGAGAGAGAGGGCACATAACCAGGGGTCCCGGTGATAAGGAAGGTGAAATGTGACCTGTGACCTATGTAGGGGAACCAAATGGTAAATGTTGTCTTTGGGCATAAAAGAGCCCGCCCGAGTTTTATTTGGCAGAGAATCCATCGGGCTTGGTTCTCTTCTGGACGTCCTAGGCAAGTCTGGTCTGATGCTGTTCTTTTGTAATTAATCCTTTATTTTACTCAAGTCAGCGTCAGCGGTCACTCCTTCTTCATCAACACAAAAAATTCATCAAGAAACTCCAAACCTCCTTAAGCAATTAATGACAACGCACCCTGACATTTTTAAAGAGGCTGAACATCGCCCTGAAGACAACCAGCAAGCCTCAAAGTCCCCTGCACGACTTGCTGTCCATCAGAAGACATCGCAGGAGAGTTTCATGAAAGGCAAAGAATATCCAGGTACAGGTGACAGTTAATGTGTTATAAGTGATAAAAATTGAATGAACCATTTTTTAATTAAACTACCCCAAATATGCAACTGAGCTACGTGAATCTTGGATGAGGTCATCTTCACCACTCTTTCATTTAGTTGACAAACGTAAAGGTTCATATACTTGTACTGTATGTATCATAAAATATTCACAAACAGTTTTGTTCCTAGAATGTTATTAATGGAAGTAAAAATTCTGTATATATCAGGCTATAAATTATAATATTTAGATGAATAAAATATCTTTGCTGAGAACAAAATATCTAAATAGATTGGTAAATAAACTGCATTTTTACATTTTGCTGCATGATGATTAAATTGTTATCACATTTGGATTTCCCTTTTTGTAATTTGTTCTAAATAGTGTTTTGTTTATAATTCATAATTCAAGTTTTGTTCATAATTCATAATTCAAGTGCCGTTCATAATTCACACAAGGGATGATGAGAAGTCAGAATGAGGTCAACGTCTGAATTCTCTTTCAGTGTAATTAAAACGAGTGAAATTATCATTTTGCATTTTGTTGTTAATGATGATGTTGCTGCTGATGTTGAGGATGATGATGATGATGATGATGCTAATGTTGGTGATGATGATGTGTTTTGATGTTTCAATATAAGAAATAATTTTGTATTAATATGAAGTCTTGTATTAATATGAAGTCTAATTATTTATATATTATTTATATTATTTTATTATTATTAAAAAATATTTATTTTCATCTCACTTTTATTTAATTAACTCATTGATCTATTTCATTATCATTTTATAAGCATTTCTTTCAAGTGTTTATGTAAATGAGTTTTATTTATATTTCGTATTGCCCTTGTAATAAAGTTATGAATGAACACTGTGCAATCATGTGATTTCCCTTTAAGGTGCAAATAGTATCGGTATCGGTATTGATGAAAAAGTACCATATAGGTACTTTACCAATGGTATCAAAAGGAAAAATGTTGGTATCGCCCATTCCAAGCTGGATGGCAGACCTGCCCTTCTTTGCAGGGCAGCCTATCTGAGTAATAAGCTCCTTGTTTAATAACCTGCATGTGTGGTTCCTCTGGACCAGCTCAGACTGAGGAGATTCAGCCAGCTCTTTGGCCTGGCCAGCCTGGATCCGGAGAGCAAGGAGCTGATTTTTAATCTGTTCTCTCTGCTCTTGGAGGGCAGACTCCAGTCTCTGCACCTCCTTCTGCAGTGTTACCTCTGCTTTCTCTATGTTTGCGAGGCAGTCTGTCTGAGAAATTATCTTTTCATTTAAAATCCTGCAGTCTGGTTAGTCTGGGCCAACTCAGATGCATGACATTTAGCCATCTCGTGGGCCTGGTCTGCCTGTGCCTATAGAGTTAGGAGCTGCTGTTTACCATCTTGCTGCTGCAGTTGGAGTGCAAGCTCCAGCCAATCCACGTCGTCCTGCAGAGATACCACCCTCTCTTGCATGGAGCTTCTCAGTATCAAGGGAATGCACCCTCCCTCGAAGGGCTCTCATCTCCTAGTCTAGGCGATTATTGAGCACCTTGCACAGCTAAACAATTTCACCATTCTTCGGTTGGTCTACTTCCTGCCAGAGCTGTTCCTGCTGTTTACACTCATGAGCTCTCTGCATCAAGTAAGCAGACTCCAACTCATTCGTCAGCCGCCTAGATTTCCATGTGGGCCTTGCGGGTTTCTATGAAATCAATTATGTTTTTAGAAGAAGAAGGAAGAAACAGTCTTTATTCATCACGCAACACACCACACGCTTGCACACACACACGCACATGCTTTGATGGTGGCCGGTGAAATGGATCCTCTGCATTTGACCGATCCTGGCTCGTCCTTCCTCCGGGGGCACAGCCAGGAGCAGTGGGCAGCATACGTGGACGCGCCAGGTTTTTAATTTACTTTCTCTGGTTATGATGTTCAAGGTTTCTCACACCGGGAGAGTTGCCCGAATAGCCTCCCCAGGTGTTATTAAAGGGAATTGTACGACTTCATAAAACGTTTAAATTGTGTTTTCGCATCAACTGAATGTCCATTTTTGTTTCAAACTTGGCTAAATGACAAGTGGATTAGGCTAATAGACTATTTCAGCTTTAAGGAGGATTGGTACCAGTTAATAATGTATAATAATGTTGGGTTACAGCGGCAACAAAAAAAGGGTCAATAAGACTCAGGTTTTTGCACTTCCTCAGTTGGGGAGGAAGTGGGGTCAAAGGGGGGCATGTAGGGTTTGCTTTGACCTTTTTCTTTGTTTGTTTTTTCGTTTTTTTTGTTTGTTTCTTATTTCTTTTCTTTCTACTTTTATATTTGCCTTCAACTATGGTACAGGACATACAAATGAATGGCTCAGATAAAACAGTGGCCTGGGCTAAATATCCTAACTGGTTTCATTGGATCTTATATTACCTTTTGGGAAAGATAGATACGTGAAATGACAACTGTAGCGCTTAGGTATTTGACATGGAAAACTAATGACATCAATAAACTGTCCAAACATAAAAAGGTACTTAACTTTCTGAAAAATCATGAAATAGACATAGCTCTATTACAGGAGACACATCTCACAGATGCTGAACATGCCAAACTGCCACGTCAATGGCAGATCTTCTATTCATCGTTTATTGTAAAAAATGTCCCTTTGCGTGTGGATAACGTTGAGAAAGACAAACAGGGCAGATACCTGATACTTAAGTATATGTCCTCCTAAATGTCTACTTTGCGCCAGCATTCACGCAACAGTGGCATTTTCAACAAAGCAGTCATGCAGTTAACTTGGACCTTACTGGCTCCCTGTACTAACTACCACATCTTACTTTAGCATCTGACGTTGTTACATGTCACAAAGTTGAATGACTTCTCTTTTTTGCTGGGCATAGTCGTTGTATCATTTGTTGTTGTTGTTATTTGTACAGAAGTGATCAACATGTCGCAAAAACAACTTAATATCTTCCTGGGGAAGGTGAAAGTGCTCTTCCAAACTGGGCCCTTGGGCTTTCTGCAGCGGGATCCCTCAGAGAAGAAAAGAAAAAAATCGTCCTAATCCTAATTGTCCTAACAAGACAGGTCAGCACCGGTCAAAGAGGATGTGGTCAGAAAGAATGCCTGGAATGTGGTTTACAACAGGGAGGGGACTTTACTGACCGGAGTGAAGTGCTCAGGGAGTATATTCTCTAGTTTTCGAAATATAAGGGCAAATCCTTCAGGTGGCTTCTTGAAAATGATGTAGGGTACACAATGTACCTGATCAAGAGTGCCCAGAAGGAAAGAGACACTGGAGTCTTTATGGCTGAAGGGCCCAGCAAGGACTTATCTTATTTCAGCAGTATGCACTTAGTTTCAAGGAGATAAGGTCTCTTCTTAAATATGAGGCTGAGAGGTCCAGTGCTCCACCACCTGTGTCAGAAGAAAAAAACCTTTTCGGCTTTGGTGTCAGAGCGAAGGACACGAGGAAGGAAGTGTGGGACAGGAGGGCTGATGGGTATGCAGCATTCATCATGGGGAAAAGGTGTGCTTCAGGTACAAAGATGCAGCGTCTGCAGGAGTATCTGTTGAGAGAAAACAGGTCTCTCTCTACACCAGCGTCTGACCTCTGCTGACCCCTTACGTTAGTCATTCAAAGTAATTTGTGACATTTTCTCATAATGTGCATTAAGTTTTGCATTACTCTTTGAATTACATTATTTTCACCATGGACCATTATTAAAAATCTATAATATGTTGTCTTACAGTGATGGAGGATGACCCGGATTTGGAGAAGGAAATGCTCAGCTTATCACAGTCAAAATTCCATGTTGAGCACAATAAGTGGAAACCTTGATGTCACATTTAATATACTTTCATGTTAGATGATGACAATTGCCTTTTCAATAATCATACATTTCTTTATATCTATCTATCGCTGTGTAAATACATCTGCTGATGCCTCTGGACACATCATCAGTGATGTTCCTGGAATCAGTGGGTGTTTCGGGCCTTTCAAAATCATACACCCTCATCCAGGAGACCCAGCCGGCCACCTGGATGAGGTGGCCGGCTGCCAGCCTCTTGCGTAGGTCTGGATGCCTGCAGGTGTTCTTCTGGCAGGGGTTGCCTGCTCCCTAGCTCTGACAAAGGCAATGGTTTTCTTGGAGGGACGGAACTGCTTTGTCCACTCAAGTCCAGTGCTGACGGCTTCAGCGATGGTCTTAAGGACTTTATGCTTAAGGGGGTGGTAGCTCAGAGGGTAGCGTTGGTTGTCTAGGAATCTAAAGGTTGCTGGTTCAATCCCAGCATGCTGTAGTGTCCTATAGCAAGACACTAACCCTCTAATTGTTCCTGATGGCCGCGTCCGTCTGTGTTTGAATAGTTGTAAGTCGCTTTGGCTAAAAGCGGCTGCTAAATCTTAACGTTTATCATTCCTCCAGTGGTACCGTAATGCAGCAGCTGAGGATGTGCTCAAGGGTTCCTCACTTGGAACACAATGGGCATGCTGGTGTCTCTGCTATGCCCCATGTGTGCAGGTTAGACAGGCTTGGGAGCACCTTGTAAACTGCCTGGATAAGGAATCTGATGCGGTGAGGCTTTGCTCTCCAGATCTCAGTCCAGGTCACCTTCCTCTCAACTGTGTCCCATCATGCTCCCTGTTGTTTCATCTTGTCTCCTTCTGTGACACAGCATCCTCCACTTCCTGCCAGTCCTCACTTGGATTCCAGCTTTGGCCACCTTCAGATCACTTCAGTCCCTGTACTGCACCACTTCTCTGGCTCTCATCACCTTGCATTTCTCCTCCAAGGAGGGGCCCTCTGCACTCTGGCTCAGCTGACTTGGTGAGCATATTCATGGCTAAGGAGAACAGTGTCACAGAGATAGTGCACCCTGTGATGATGCCACTCTCCACCTTGTGCCACCTCGATGTAGTTGCTCCTGAAGAGACCTTTATCCTGAAGTTGTTGTAGTAATCAGTGATGAGGTCTCTACACCTGCTGGGGACATGATGTTTCAACAGAGTAGTGTTATAAAAAATGTACACGTCTATGTTTTGATGTACTTTTTACATGAACTTTTGTACAAGGTATGTGTGATCTGATGGGACAACCAGTCTGTGTTGGACACCTTTTTATTTTTTATTTTGTACCTTCTTCCCTCTTATTACACAGAGATTAAGAATTGTATTATTAATGTTCTCAAAGAGTTGATTCAATTTCACACTGATGACTGTTTTTTGTATACCCCATTAGGATATGGAGTACCAGTGGGTGGTCGCCTAGGCAGAGGGACCGTGAGAGAATATCCCTGTCTGAATGGATATTGAGTTTAGGAAACTGTATAATTGTACTGCCCGGCAGTGTTTTTGCTCGCACACTCCATATGAAATATAAAATATAAAATATAAAATGTTATGCTTGAAAAAAGCATAAACAGGGGGGAATGTGATATGAATTTTATTTTTCTATGTTTTGATGTGCTTTTCACTTTTCTACAAGGTATGTGTACTTTACTTTTCTTGTTAAGGCTAAATAGAGTGCATGTCTTAAAAAAGACATGAACTAGTCACTTTATGTGCCATAATGTGAAGAGGAGAAAGGCAACATGTCTCGACCATCAAATAAAGGGAACTTCAACAGATGATCTGTCTCAACATAATTGCCCCATCAGAGAAGCCGTTTCGCGACGTCTGCTGACCGACATCTTAACGACTCGTCAGTTTGGCCACTCCTAGTGGCATTCTGTTGTGTTGCTACACTGAAACTGCTCCTCTTGTACAAGATTAAACACTTTATTAACATAAAATATATTTCTCTGATTTACTCTGTAATGATTAGTCCATCCACCAACAAAGACAATTTAACTTTTACACTAAACCTAACTGAACCTTAACCCTAACCCATTGCTTTTTGGCTTTTTGGGATCCACTAGTCAAAACTGCACAAATTTTGTACATTCTGACAATTTTGGTTGTAGTATGCACAAATCAAACCTGAATGCAAGAAGACGCCATGAACAGGAAGACATCTACTTTTTTGGACCTTGGCTGTCCTGGAAGTATTGGCCGTTGCAACAAGAGCTAAAAATCAAGGAAGACAAATTTGTAAGAAGGCCAAACACTTCAGGGATTTCTACATCTTCTTAGTTAGCCATCCAGAAAATGAGAAAGTGAAGTGTAGAATGCCACATCCGCTTGTTACTGTTGTGGATGGATTCTGCCTTCGTGAAGCGGTTTACGGCGCTGAGTTCAGGTGGCAGTCCCCGATGGAGGCAAGGGTTAAAATTGAACATCTGACAAGCTCTTTCGGCAGATGTCTGTCTTAAATGCTTACTTCGAACAAGCATTTATGCAACAGCAGCATAATCACCCAAGCATCCGGACAGTTGACCTCACTAGCTCCGGGTAACAACTACCCCATCTTACCTCACTGTCAGCTGTCACAAAGTTGCATGACGTCATTTTTTCTAGGCACAGTCTACGACAGATCACTGCATTGGCCGGGAACCGAATCCGGGCCTCACGCGTGGCAAGCGAGAATTCTTCCACTGAACCACCAATGCACACAGTTAATGGCTAACCCTAACCATAACCCTGATAAATAGGTACTGATACTGGACTTTTTTGGATCTTGGCTGTCCTGGAAGTATTGGCCGTTGTAGCAAGGAAAACGGTGAGAAATGATTGCCTGTGCAGAGCTTTAATTTGTGAATTAATCAAAACAATATATTTAGCATTTTGGTAGACATAATGCACATTGCACCATGAAATGCAATACAATCGCCATTGAGGGATTTACAGATACATTATCTTATATATCTTGTGTTTCACATTTGATACACACATTTTCACAACACAGTCTTAAAAATAATAAGCTATGGGATGTTAATCAATTATAAGTTGCCCCAAACCAGAAGATATTCATCTTGAAATACAAGTCACAATATAATTGTTATTGTGGCGATAACATTTTCAAAAATAGCAAAGCCTTCCTTGCAAAGCAAATCATTACATAAAGTCAAGAAATATTGGTTTTAGAATTGAAAGGCCCTCTACTGTCTCTGTATTGCACGGATGATCCATCAGCACAGAAGACATGTCTCTGATCTGGATTTTTCAAGATCGTTGCATCACAAAAGGGATATTATGAAAGTATAACAGTACCAACATTTCTGAGGAAAAAATATACACACCCCAAGGAACATGCAATTGAAGGCCTCTTCAGAATCATATTTGCCTGACACATGACGTGGTCCACTTCTGTAGTTGAAGACAATCCAGAAATACAGCCTCTCTTTCAAATCAGACTTAAAATCCGGATAGCTACATTCACAAAAATGGGGTCAAAAACCTTCAAGTCAGAACATCAATGCCCTATTCATTGGAAACTGATGGACACAAAATCTATATAATCTATAGATAAATCTTTATCCCTACCCTTTACATGAATAACATAGAGTGGGTAATATGGGAATGGAGAGCTGCTGAAGACGTGGCCTGGCACGTGCATGGTCTTAAGCATCCTATTTCAATTGTCTAGTCGTCGGACGAAGCGGAGGACGTCATCAAGATAACTTCTACTGGCCCTAACCAAACCAAAAGTGAGTGCAAGAAGACGCCACGAACAAAAAAACATTTACTTTTGTGGATCTTGGCTGTCCTGGAAGTATTGGCAGTCGCTGAAAGAGCTGGAAATGAGAAACACAAATTTGAAAGGAGGCCAAACACTGATGGGATTTCACTTTCTCTTCGGTATTTGTCCAGTTAATAATAAGTTTTGTAGAATGCCACTTCCAACTTTTTTTGTTTTGGATGGATTGCACTTTATTAGAGCACTTCACTGTCAGGATGGCCGAGCGGTCTAAGGCGCTGCGTTCAGGTCGCAGTCTCCAATGGAGGCGTGGGTTCAAATCCCACTTCTGACAAGCCCTTCAAGTAGATATTATCCTAAATGTCTGCTTTGCATTTGCATGACAGTGGCATTCTCAACAAAGCAGTCATGCTGTTCAAACTGGGTACTTTTTGCTCCTGGAGCGAATGTGATAACCACTACACCACAGAAACTGTAGGCCTTGCTTCCATTGTGTTTGTATTATGGCCTGGTTCCACAGCACTTACTTATTGAGCATGCAAAATAAAAACTAGTTTTAGACAGTGACATGCAGTCAGGGGAGGCAGGGGAGGCTGTGCCTCCCCTGTCATCATGAGAGGAAAAAGAAACGAAATAATAAAATAACACAAGTATTAATATTTGTCCTCTGGACTATGATTTTGGTGTGGTTCTTAATGTATTTTGACCATTTTTATAGTAAAAATCCCAGAAAATTCTGTATTTCCTGCTTAAATAAATGGAGTCTCTGTCGGAGACGAGAGGTGAGGCATGGACAGCCGAGCCTCCCTCCAGTTTGCGCAATCACTCACAAACTGGATTGAGCGCGTGCAAATGGCGCGTGCTTGTTCCCATTTCTGTGTATGTTTCCAATATGATGGTTGAGGACACTTTTATGTAATAAAAGTATACGTCTTCTTTTCCATGGTGTTCAGTAATGTATTTCACGTATGTGTGTAATATTTACATCTTATTGATATGACATGAATCCACAGGGAAAATGCTTGCCTTGAGGCAGGCAGTACCTCTGCCTCAAGGAGGGCGGCGATAGTGAGCAGCCTGATAGCCTGCCACCAGCCAGGTCACGGTGAACTCTAACCCGTGTGCAAAAAGTCAACACAAGAAGTGTGCTGTGCGACGCTGTAGAGCTTAGCGACAAGCTGTCATTTCTCGCCCTGAAAATGGAGGATTTGATTTCCAAACTAAGACATTTTTCAAAGCTGGACTTTCAGTCAAAGCAAGAAGTCATAAATACTGGGAGACCGACGCCAGGACTACGAGGTTTGCTTCAAACGACGGGAGTCGGGAATCGACGGGAAACTACTCGTTCTTTTCAAACGATTGGTATACACATAAAGACTGGCTTTGTGGCTGTGCTATAAAAAAACGTCTTTTCTGCTTTCCCTGCCTTTTATTCTCAACGAGTGAGACTGTGTGGACCCATACGGGATTTTGTGACTTGAAAAACTTGCCAAGAAGCCTTGACAAACATGAACGATCAACTGCTCACATTCAAAATCAGATTTCTTTAAAAACCTTTGGAACTTCGCGCATTGATCTGGCTCTGAATGAACAACGAAGACTTAATATCAGCCTCCACAATGCCAAGGTAAAGGAAAATCGTGAGATTTTGAAAGACAGGAGCTGGCCTTTCGTGGTAACGATGAGGATGCCGATCCTACTGTATGTTTGTAAATCTGACTTGTGAGTCAGTGCCTCCCCAACCCTCACTGCACGTCACTGGTTTTAGAAGGGATGTCTGTTTCTCCAGTGAAGCGGTAATCCTGTTTGTTACGGATGTTAGAGATCCCCTGTTTGAAAAAGGGCAGAAACACACTTTTTTGTTGAGTATCCTCCTTCTTAATTTTTATGCAGCTGGAACCAGGGAGCTGTTTTTAACTATCAAGTCTCCCTCGTTCTATTGCTGAAAAAAAATTTTTTTTTCAAAACTCAGCAACTAGGCTTTTGTCAAGTTTGAAGCACAGTCTTTGTCATTGCTTTTTTTACGTTTTGTTCAAGTCTTGACTTAGTTATTGCTATGTTGAGATTGTTGTGTCAAAAAAAGACATTGCCATAAGTTATTGAATTGCTTCAGATTTGATGAAGATACAAATCTCCTGTAATGAGCTAACATCTACTGTTTCTGCCCAGTTTCGAAGTGAGGACCTTTTGAGTGTAAAGTGAACGTGATAAGTGCTACACCACACAAACTGCCTCTTGTTGTTTCCAGTGTATTTACATTTTGGCATATACGCATTACATTGGTTCCATAGCACTACGTCACTGAGCAGGCAAAACAAAATTGAGTTGACACAATGTGTTTCAGTAGTGTAGCTATTATCACCTTGGCCTTTAACGCGAATGGTCCCATGGTTAAAACACTATTAAAAAACACTACAGACATGGCCATGGTAGCCTTTGGTTTTTACTTTCTCGTGTCTCCTTTTCCAAAGCTGATGAATTTTTTTTTTTACAATTTACACACCCATGATTTCTCATTTTCAACCTCCCATCTATCTTATAAAATACAGACTACTTGAAGCCCTTCCAGTGCATCTCATTTTCCATACCCTGATCTTTGTACAAGGAGAAGACCTTTAGCTGGGAGGTAAATGCACTTCTCTGCTACACCAGGGAAGCCTGTGTGCACATTAGGACGGTTTGCGCCCTGCTTCAGTTCCATGTGACAGAAACGGCATATCCTCCCTTTGTGCTGGTAGTCGGGCCTTTTACTCAATTGTTGCCCTCTTTCCTCTGCCCTCTTCTTTTTGTGCTCCAGTTTCTGTTGGAAGAACTAAGCCTCCATAAAGTCTTGAAAGGGCATTTTGGAGTTTGTCAGGCCGTCAGGACCATAGGCTTCACAGGACCACCCTCAAAACCTTCGTGGAACAATATAAATAACGGACAGGGCCTTGCTGGTAGAAAAAGTGGATGGAGGAGACATTGTTTGGGTACCTGGACTTTGGCTGACCACAGGAAGGGCATGACTTTGTTTGTTTCCTACATCTATGCTTTTGTTTTGATGCCTTGCATAATCCTTTTGATAAAGTCCTCAGTTAAAGGTGCAGCAGGTTAAGGTGGATTTACTACAGCTGGTGGCATTGAAACAAAAGGCACACAGACTGTCTCACTCTCCTCTGCTAAAGTGTGCCATAACTACTATCTCACCTGGAGCGTCTCTGGGCTGGTGTTCAATATAGAGCTGGTGTTCAGTGGCTTGGCCATGGACTTCACGAACTACGCAATGTGAAACATTGTTGTTGGGTGGAGCATACTGTTTGGGTCGGTTGCGGAGTTCTGAACCATATCAGCATTCTCCTGGTCCACAAGCTTTAGCATGTTCTCTGTCCACGATGTTTATTTAGCAGGATGTCCATTTTCTCCTTAATAGGGGTATCCAACGCTTGTGGTCTAGGACAAACACTCTCCCACCAGTCTTCACTTGTTTAGTGCGAGCCCCGCATGGTGAAGCCTGCAGGGACAGAGGTGGTGTCCAAGTGGTTTCTCGAAGAGGAACATGAGATGTAAGACAAAAAATTAATTATTTCCTTTATGTGAAAAATATACTGTAGATACTAACAATTGACAATTTTTCATGTTGCTATTATAATAATGTGTTTACCTGACACTGTGAGACGATCAGAATCACTACTTGTAGTCATTTGCTTTAATAGCAGGGGGAAATGCAGGAAATTGGTACAGCTTGTATGGAGGGGAGGGTGACTGAACTGGGCGTGAGGGCTGAAGGCTGCTCTGTGGAGGTGAATTTCCTGGCATGGACTCTTTCTTGCTCCTGTGCTTTTCCCAGGCGAGTGGAACGGGACAGCAAACAGCCTCCACATAATCCATACCAAACCTCTCTCTCTCTGCTGGAAAGATGAAGGTCAGGATACGTCTTATCCCCTAACACCCGTTTGGAGACTGCATTGAGATCTGCAATCAGAACAAGTTCAAATACAGCTGGAAGCCGAACACCTGGATGCTTTAGGCCTACCAGATGTGGATAGTTCCAGCGAGCGAACGCTGTAATCCCCTGGGCTTGAAACAGCTCTGATGAAACCTGCGTTCCATTGACCCACTGAGCCTGTAGGAAGTGGTAGCCCTCTTACTGAGATGTACCTCTGATGGGGATCCAGACAGGAACGTTAGCCCCCTCACCTCACCTGCCACCCTAAAGGCCTCACAGCAGTCTCTGAAATACAAAACAAAATAAAAAAAACTCATGAATGATGCTGCTGTCATATCATAGTCATTCATATGATTTCAATGCTGTTCAATAATTGTAGAAAAAAATTCATAGTAGAAAATATTAAAGTCATTTCTTACCTGTCTACCCACTGACAATGTTCATTTTCCATCTCTGTCATCCTGTAGCAGTTCACTAACGCCTGGCACATGGGCTCCAGTCACTTCTGTCTCAGACTGCACCATCACCCACCCAAGGATCAGTTTTCATTCATGATGGTGTCGGATGAAATGGTCCTGGATGTAAAGGTGACCTTCCTTGCAACTTTACAGGTGTCGTCTGAGCAGAGGGCCTCCCTAATGGTGCCCTGCAGGAGCTTCTTAATCACACCCTCCTGGCACTGGTACTCATACAGGAGGCAATGAGTCAGGTAGTTAGCAAACACAGAGACTCTGTTCCAGCCATCTGAATCCTCATACTCTCCGAATGGCGCTGGTTTAGTCTACTGTCTAATGAACCCGGTGAGGGTTCTCTGGCCATACATTCCTGACTCAGCATCCATGATGTTTTGGCAGCTGAGGAGGTAGGACAGGTTGGCACGTTCATACTTGAGGTGCTTCATCTCCATGACCCGATAGGCTATATGGTTGAATTTCCTGTGCGCCTAAGCTCATCCATCACTGACCTACAGATAGCCTTTTTGTAGTTCAGAGTTGCTGGCAACAGGTTTGTGAACTTCTTGGGGAGCTTTTCCAGTGTGGGTTGTTGGCAAACTACCTCTTCATGCAGATCCTACAGCACAGCCCTGATGATAACCAGTAGTACTGTCCAGTGAGGCCAACAATTACACAAGGTCTCCTGACACCTGCAGTGGCCACCTGTGGCTGTGAACATCCTTCAATAGATGGTAGATTGAATTTGTTCTTCAGCCTGGTCATTATCTTGTCATTATCCAGCTTCCAGATGAAAAATGGATGGAGTTGAGAGTATGTTGGGGATGGGAAGATCCACGACGTTGTCAATCAACTCTGGCTCAGGAGGGAAATGCCACAATGATACCATCTTCATGGGGTTTTTCACAGGTGCAGAGCCTGGCCATAGACCCAAAGATTCCAGTTCTGTCTTGATCCATATCTTCTGCTGCTGTGAACAGCTCCACTGACTCACATCGACATCATAGGGAGTTGGGAAGGAGGAACGCTGGGGTGGGTTGAACTGCCTGGTAATGTTTGACCTGGACGGAAAAGAATGAAGATATTTTGAGTGATGGTGACCTACTTCTCTGCCTCACACACACACACACACACACACACACACACACACACACACACACACACACACACACACACACACTTTTCAAACTGTGATGAGCTGTCTTTACAATAAATGATAGCAGTGGTTTACTGGACACTGCTGACCAATCATGAGAGGAGGAGAGATGCTCTGAGATTTTTTTTTTTAAATCCAAGTAATTATTAAAACACAAAATAAAATAGCATCTGTGAGAGAATTTTTTTTACGATCATTTATTTTGAATGAGGACAAAGGCCTCGCCAACTTTTTGTAAAGAGAAATGTTCTTTCCATCTACAATGTCAATTCTAACATGGAAGAACCAGATCACATTTCATCCTGTTTACCTTGTATGGAGATGAAGAATAACCACAGGGGAGCCTGGAGGTGCATTGTAAGGGATTGTAATTCACGTATTCCAAGTCATTTACACGTTCCTGTAAATGTAACTGTTTGAGGTTGGCATCCAGGGAGACAGTTCAGGGACACAGACTTGTAAATCATTTATGACCCAAGCCACACCCTCTGTTTCTGTATAAAACCCACGGTCTTCAGAAATGATATCAGACTGGTCAGAACACTGCTTTGGAGCAGGACTGAACCTTTCTCTTTATTCTGCAGAATAAATAATCTTGAATACTCTCAGTTTTTGTTTTCTTGTAGCAGGCAGATTAACCTCACCCATCATTGCAGAAGAATTTCTTCCACGGTTTTGGGATAATCGGCAGGATCTCTGCTTGGCTCTGTTGGACCTCTTCATTAACCAGGTTGTGTGCACAATGGCAGGCAGGAACCGACTGTGAAGACATCCAAGAAGGAGTTGTCTGGACATGACTGGCAGATCCAGAAGGAACAACACGAGATCTTGAAAAAATGAAGGTGAGGACTAACTGAGATATTGTACCGATCAGAGAAGATCGAAGGAAAAGCTATTGTGTAGTAAATGGCTCTGGGTAATCTTCTTTGTTAACTCAGAAATCCCCCCCTCACATAGACATATGGCTTGTTTGCGTGCAGCGCAACTAGGAAGGGGTAGTGGATATATCGGTCTGGAGGACCGTGGAAGTGGCCAATATTGTATCGATCAAGAGGATCGTGGGTTTTTGTTTATCTTATTTTAATGTACATTTTTTATTTAGTAATAACTCGACATTAATGAATAAAATTATAGAATAATATTATAGAGTATTGTTGATTCCTCCTAGCAGAAGCATTGAGGGAAGGTAAGAAACTTTTGGTGTTGTAGGAATACAATACAATTAATTTATAACTAGAGTAAAATTGATTATAAAAAAGGGAATAAAAATAAAAACAAATACAATAATAATAATTGTTAATATTATATTTGTAATTATTGCTTTGTTTATTGTTTTTACTATTTTTCATTTTTTTATTTTGGAGGTATTGATAATCCAGCTCTTCGACTTGCTTTCTAACTAGTTTCAGTACGTTTTAAATAAATCAAATAAATTGTGATCAAATTGGTGTCTGGACGATTGATCACTCAGGAACATGTATCGATGAGATGAGTTCGGAGAGATTCTATCAGTTTCTTTGGCTTTGTTTAGCCTCCTGGCTGATAAAAATCTCAATTAAACAAGCGAATGTATGAACGCAAGATAAGCGTGGTATGTGTGCTGTACATAACATGTCAAACTAGTTTCACACATGAGTCCTTGGTCTAAAAGTACCATTATAATCTAAAATATCTGGTAGGATTGCTAGAAAGGATACCGTAAGGTTTTAAATTAATTTGGGGAAAAAAAAAGATATCAATTTTTTTTGTATATGTAACAAGGCGAGAGAGAGCTGTAAAGGTAATGACAGACTGAAAGGATTAGGGAAGTTGAGATATGAAAGACAATGACAATGAAAGTGGGAAAGTTTGCCTATGATGCATTTGGGATTCTTTGTTTTCGGATGAAACTTGGAGAGGAGTGCGTGTAAAAGTTATTTTCGCAGGATATTAGAACTGAATGATTTAACTAGTAGTCAAATGGTGTACAACAAAGGTCAATGCTGCGGTAGTATGCATAGATATTGCACGTTTTGAACTGGTGGATTGTGTTTAGAGAGATAATGGTGATGTTGATAATAGTGTTGTGGTGAGTTGAAGCAGGTTTTAATTTGCTGGAAGGTGTCTTTGGTTCATTAAATGTGACTTTGGTAAGGTTAGGAGTATGGTGAGGTTTTTTTTAACTATAGTTTGTGCGTTGTTAATAGATTTTATTGCAAAGCATTCCAAATTGATAAAACTAAATTGATCAATATAGATTAAAAAAAATTGCTTCCAAAATATGTTTTAAGACATTGCGGAGAGCAGATATGATGCATAGCAGCAGCAGAAATTAATTAGCTTTGGGTTTATAAAGAGTTATTTTTTTTTAAATATACTTTATTTTCCACTTTTGTGTTCTTGTGTCAAAGTGATCTGCTGGTTTAGCTAAGATAATCCTTTATCTATCACACAGAGGGAAAGTCTGCAGTGTTACAACAGTAACAAATTGAATGGCACCAAGCATTAGTAAATTGGTAATTCTAAATCAAAGGACATGATAAATAACTAAATAGTATAGATTTAACACTACACATTAAATCATGATATTGCATGAGTGAATTGTTAGTTTTGGTGTGATATACAACTGTGTTTGTATGTTTCAAATCCTTACCGGTTGTTTTTTGATTATCAGTAAGGCTGGTGATTTTTTAAGTATAATCAAACAAAATTATGAATATTGTTAATTTTTATTTTTTTTGTCTTAATCGAGAAATAATCTCGATTTGACATTGATTAAGGTAGATGTTGATATAGAGCATAAAACTTAACAAGTAGTTTAACAAAGAGGAATTATTGTTTTGTTTTGTATACAAGAGAGGTAATGGATTGTCTACGTCCGCTTACGAAAAAAACTTAAATAAATGTGAAATACGTTGGCCATTTAGATGTTTTTTTTTTTAATTTTCCCCTTATAACTCCAGGCAGCACAAAAGAACGTTCATTATTTGAGTCATGATATTTATTTTATTTTAATTTTGTCTCCTCAGGGTCGCACCCTGGCATGGCCTTTCTTGGCTGTTTTGGTTATTGTTGTTTTTGGATCATGGAACGAGGCAATGCTTGCCAAGCCATTACACGGTTGAACCATTTGTTGTTTTTCAAAAAAATTTTGGGCACCAGCTCCATGTTGGGTTTGCTGGATTAATTTAACTGTGGTTGAATAAGATGGTAAAATGTAAGCTGTGTTGTTGTAATCTTATGGAAATGAATTATGTCTTGTAGCATACTGTGCTCGGAAACTGGGAGCCGGGGTCATTGGGTTGATTATATGCTGTAGCCTTTATCTTGCTACAAAGCAAACCGGCTCATTTCTCTCAGACATCACCTCTCCATCATCGACTTGTGCAACTTTCACTTTGCTTACTCCAACTTCTCTTCTTCACTCTTATGGAGATTCACATGATTGCTTGACAGCGATAGCCCTTGTGACTTCGCCCAGATCTTGCTACTGAAGTTCTTGAAAAGTTCAACTACAATGATTTAAACTCATGAGTACAACAAAAGGAGGATTTTTGTTTGGTTTGTTTGTCCGTCATCTGTTTTTGTATAAAACTGTGTGTCTATCTTTGTACAACCGGTTGTGTTTGTGTTTCTATCTGTGTTAAACTGTTTTTTGTTTTTGTTTTGATTGCATGAATATGTACAGGCAAGTGAGATACGGTGTGGTGTAGCTGTTTGATGAGACATACATAACATCTGTTTAATGTTGTGATCTCATAACCCCCCATTTTTATCTTCCTATTTGTGTTGTTTACATTAATGTACTTGACCCCATCTCTATAGGAAATGCAGCCAATAGCCAATGCAGCCATCAAAGCCGCCATACCCAATTTTTGCTTTGTCTAATGATGGTTGACGACACAGGCTCACTAACTTTGTCTTTTCCTCTACTCAAAGGTATCCTGCACAAAATTATTGGAGTGGCAGAGCCACTTGGTACAGTATGTACTGAGCGGCATCTTTCCCACGAGTTTTTTCATTGTTTTACTTGTTTGACATAAGGTACCATTTGTCAAAAAGGAGGGGTATAGTTAGAGAATTAAGAAAACATAATGATTGTGCTTAGAACAATGCAGGGACCTCATGATGGACTTTTCAAGCTGACGCTTTGTCATGATTAAAATATTGTTTGGTGATAATTGACATGTTTTTCAGAATGGAATCCCAGTAAAGGTAAGCTCTACTGAGTTTTCATCCTGTCATGAGTGATGATGGGAATGCGAGGACGATCACATGGTGTGACAGGACTGTGTCAGCATGAATAGCTGACCAGGAGACCAATGCGGTTAGGTCTGTCTTCTCTTGACAAAAGCCACATATGAATTACATCACATAAACCAGTAGTGATCAGATTGTCCAGTTTAGTATTTATCATTGTTAGATTTACTTTATTAATGGATTGTGTCGATGGGATTATGTTCAGGCAACATTCGAGAAATGTGTCGAGGAAAATTTGATTCATGATTTTTTTTTGGTTTGTTTTCTAGTTAGAATTGTAAGATTGTAAGAAGACGCCATTTACGACCACCTCAGAGGCACCTACAGTGACCCCAACAGAGAACAACTATTGGGATCCGTCTGAAGCACTGAGAACAACACCTCCGTAACCAACAGTGGATTTTAACCTGACGAACGCTAGTCTGAAGGAAGTGGAGGAATTTGTGAAGAGGGCAAGAGCCGGCTCTGCGCCAGGGCGAAATCACTTCTTGCCCAGAAAACTTGCCCATAAAAATGCCTTTGGCACAAAGCTGTATGCAATTCCTTCAGAACCGGCCTGAGTTAATTTTCCCTCCCTTCATTCTAACCTGAATCCCAAGTAGGTCATTGCGAAACAGGACGGAATTGTTCATTTTACAGTAACTGTAAGGCTGTCGCAATGAACTTGATTGAATCAATGCCATCTCATTGGAAAAAAGCTATAGTAGCTTGGATGAAGGAAATGAGCCACTGATAGCTGACTCTCCTACGGTTTTGCCTACAAACAACCAAACTAAGGCTGCCGTTCCGGTTTTCTAATCGACTTCAGCTGAACTTGGTTCATTGATCTCGTGGCATGATTCTCACTTAGGGTGAGAGAGGGCCAGGGTTCAACTCCCGGAGATGCCCAGGAGACCAATTCTAACTCAGCCACATAGAGGTTCAATGCTGTAATGGTTTGCACTTTGGACACTGAATCCAGTGATCTGAGTTCAAATCTCAGTGGAACCTGCATCGGTTCATTTCTGCACTTTGCGCTCAGAAAGTTGTCTGACACATCTGTCCAGGAATTAAAGTCACACATTCAAAAATGAGACAAAGAAGCACTGTTCTGATATAATTATGTTGTTTGACAACCTCACATGTCATTGTTGCTCTTCCTTAACAAGTTGACTGTGTTTTACAAAAAGAGGCCTAGAACCCAAGCAGAGTGGATGTCGCAGAAATGTACATACTTTATATTTGCAAATGTTTAAAAACAGCAGTCACCACTGGAAAAAGCTGAAGACACGCTGAAATGTCTATTGGTACCAGCATGGGGCATCTGCCTCTTCTCCCGCTGTGTCGTGGTCCATTACACAGTCACTGCCTGGAGAATAGCTGGAGGAACTGATCATTCCTTAGATTATTTAATGCTTATACTAACACGCTGTATTTAAGGTCACAATGTGAAACCGTTTTTATTGAATTCAACCATTAAATCATACTAATTTCACACACACGGAGCCATTGTTGTCAAACGGGGTAGAAGAAGAAACCTTTGCGTCATGCACCTATGTCACTTCCGTAGACAGACAGTTAAAGCGCAGCACAGGGTGGTTTTGGTCTCACTTGTTTGTGAAAACTTTCTTCTCCATATCATTATGGATTACGCAAAGCGTGTAGTGGAAGGTCTGAATGACATCTCGGACCTTAATCTGACCAGTGCGATAGATCCAAGTCAGTGTTAGCAGTGCGTACTGGACTTAATTTTCTGTAATGATGGTCAGTTTTGTGACAGCGACACTGAGAACGACAGAGCCGCTGAATCTGATATTATCTCACACTGATTAACTCTACATTTTGTTGAGTTGTCCGTACTTTTAAACTCCAAAATAATTCTACTTTTCTAAAACATGTATACTCTTGCTTTTAGTCCAGAGTGCGAACCATTACACCATATTATGAGAAAATCTTAGGAGAGTCAGCTGTCAGTGGTTCATTACCTTCATCCAAGCTAGTATAACTTTTTCTCCCATGAGATGGCGTTGATTCAATCAAGGTCATTCATCAAGTGCTGGGCAAATAGGGATTTCTTGCATTCAAATAAAAGCCTACTCTCAGTAATACACAGTCAACTTCCAAGTGCTTCCAATTTTAGTGTAGTCACAAGATCGTTCCATGGTTTAAAGGGTAGCACTTTGGACTCTGAATCCAATGATCTGAGTTCAAATCTCAGTGGAACCTTTTTTGCTTTATTTCTGCACTTCACACTCAGAAAGTCTTCTGACACATATGTCTAGGAATCTCAGTCACACATTCTGAAATTAGTCAAATAAGCACTGTTCTGATAAAATGATGTTGTCTGACTACCTCACAGCAATCAAGGAATACTTGCCCATAAAAATGCCTTTGGCACAAAGCTCTTTGCAATTTCTTCACAACCAGCATGAGTAAATTTTCCCTCCCTGCTTTCCTTCATTCTAACCTGAATCCCAAATAGGTCATAGCGAAACAGGACAGATTTGTTTGTTTTACAGTAACTGTGAGCCTGTCGCAATGAACTTGATGAATCAATGCCATCTAATTGGAAAAAAGCTATAGTATCTTGAATGAAGGAAATTAACCACTGATAGCTGACTCTCCAACGGTTTTGCCTACAACCAACAAAACTTAGCCTGGGTCAACCTCACCAGACTTAGCTCTGGAGTAGCAAAGACCAAAACCTATCTGCATATGATTGGAGAGTCTGCCACAAATCTCTGCGAATGCGGAAAACCACAGACTGTTGAACACATCATTGATGAATGCCCAATCTTCAAATCACCACATTGAGTCAGCGGCCTCATCGAACTGGATGACGATACCACTTCTTGGCTAATGTCCCAATTGGCTGTGTAGCCCTACACGAAAGAACGAACCAAACTCAGGCTGCCGTTCCGGTTTTCAAAGCGACTTCAGCTGAACTTGGCTCATTGATCTAGTGGCATGATTCTCAGTTAGTGTAGGAGCGGGCCAGGGTTCAACTCCCAGAGAAGTAATGGTTAGCACTTCGGACTCTGGATCCAGTGATCTGAGTTCAAATCTCAGTGGAACCTGCTTTGGTTTATTTCTGCACTTTGCACTCAGAAAGTGTTCTGACACATCTGCCATCGCATCTAATTCAGCCGCATGTATTGTCCATGCTGTAATGGTTAGTATTTTGAACACTGAATCCAGTGATCTGAGTTCAAATCTAAGTGGAACTTCCTGGTTTATGTCTGTACTTTACACTCAAAGTCTCTGACACATGTGTCTCGGAATTTTAGTCACACATTCTAAAATGAGTCAAATAAGCACTGTTCTGATAAAATTATTTTGTTTGATTACCTCACATGTCATTTGGTTCTCTTCTTTAACAAGTTGACTGTGTATTACAGAGAGTGTGCATTTATTTGAATGCAAGAAATTCTTTCTGACGCAGAGCTTGATGAAAGCATTTGAAATCGATAAGCAATCAAAGAAAACTTGCCCATAAAAATGCCTTTGGCACAAAGCTGTATGCAATTCCTTCAGAACCGGCCTGAGTTAATTTACCCTCCCTGCTTTTCTTCATTCTAACCTGAATCCCAAATAGTTAAAAGCGAAACAGGAAGGAATTGTTCGTTTTACAGTAACAGTGATCCTGTCGCAATGAACTTGATTGAATCAATGCCATCTCATGGGAAGAAAGCTATAATAGCTTGGATGAAGGAAATGAACCATTGATAGCTGACTCTCCTACGGTTTTGCCTACAACCAACCAAACTAAAGCTGCCGTTCCGATTTTCTCAGCGTCTTCAGCTGAACTTGGGTGGTTGATCTAGTGGCATGATTCTCAGTTAGGGTGGGAGTCGGTCAGGGTTCAACTCCCGGAGAAGTAGTGGTTACCACTTTGGACTCTGAATCTAGTGATCTGAGTTCAAATCTTGGTGGAACCAAGTTTAGTTCGGCTCTTTACACTCTCAAAGTCTTCTGACACATCTATCTATGAATTTGGGTCACACATTCTTAAATGGGACCCACTGCACACTTCAGGGTCAGTTGGCAGCCTTGCCCTTTTTTTTGCATCATTTGAAAGTGGAGAATCAGAGCTTCCAAACAAGGTGTCCCTTGTGCAAATCAAGCAAATATTTTTAAAGCTTTGACTTAATATTGACAAGGTTGTGGCAAACTGTGATGCTGAGATAATCACTTCCAACTTTTACCCAGACTTGCTTTATTCAGCCAGCTCCCAGAATGCAAATGGGGTTGGCGGACAAACAAGGCCTCACGGCTTATTAACATAATGCTGAATGGGCCAATCACAAACAGAGTTGAACCTGTAAACAACACAACTATTTTTGTTTTTAAAAAAGCTTTCATTTAAAAGTAAGAGTATAAATGTTTTATAAAAGTAGAATTATGTTGGACTTTAAAGGTACGGACAACTCAACAAAATGTAGAGTTAATCAACAATTTGAGTCTCAGAAAACCTGAACTCTGAATATCTGTCATCAACCTTTATGGACTTCATCACGTCATCAACTTCTTCCATTGTAAAAACAACGGGTGTATCGTCGGTCTCCTAAAGTGATTTTTGAAAATATTCCATTTCATCGTCACATTCAGGTTGAAATCCGCTATTTGAAATGTTCTCCAAGTCCGGGATAATATCAGATTCAGCGTCGCTGTCAGAAAACTGAGCATCATTACGGAAAATTTATTCCAGTATGCACTGCTAACACTGACTTGGATCTATCGCACTGGTCAGATTAAGGTCCGAGATGTCATTCAGACCTTCCACTACACGCTTTGAAATTATGGCGTTAGTTTCTCCTTAAAATATTACCAGCAGTCAATTACATTTTAAAGCCGTTTCCTCTTTTCATTGGAATTTTTCTATATTTATATATTATTATCATTAAATAATCTCAGGAATGTTCAATTCATCTAGCTATTCTCCAGGCATTGACTGTGTAATGGACCACGACACAGCGGGAGAAGAGACAGATGCCCCATGCTGGTAACAATAGACATTTCAGCGTGTCTTCAGCTGTTTCCAGTGGTGATTGCTGTGTTTAAACATTTGCAAATATAAAGTATGTACATTTCTGCGACTCTATGGTAAGAGACACATCTGAGACATCCACTCTGCTTGAGTTCTAGGCCTCTTTGAGGGAGGCAAAGTTTCCAAACACAAAACAACCCTTACAAATATTAACCATAGTTTTACCATGGTAAGCGGACATATGGTTAACTGTGGTTTTTGACGGAGAGAAGAACCATGGTTATACTATGGTAAAATCACACTATACTATGTTTTTCCTACAGTATCTCCACTACTTGGCTCCATAGTTTACCAGGGTTTAACATCTGTTTATCCCATCACCATGCTTTTACTTAACATAGCTGGTTTCACAAAGGGTTATTTTTTTTCTTTGTAGTGCATAGAAATGGGAATTATATTATTGATCACAATGAATCACATTTAATTTGCTACATTGGAATATATAACAAAAACCAATCCCACTACTTCATGCTTGCATCTCTCTCTCTCTCTCTCTCTCTCTCTCTCTCTCTCTCTCTCTCTCTCTCTCTCTCTCTCTCTCTCTCTCTCTCTCTCTCTCTCTCTCTCTCTCTCTCTCTCTCTCTCTCTCCTCACAGCTGTGGCACAGAGTGGCCTGTGTCCAACCACCAGACCTGCTAGTTAGGAAGATACAGGCCGAGCTGATGGATTTCTTTTGGGGGCGGAATTTCCACTGGGTCAGGAAGGAAAGGGTCTTTCTGCCTAAAGAGGAAGGGGGGCACAGTGTGGTGGACATCAAAAGCAGAGTGGCAACTTTTAGGTTACAGTTTGTGCAGAAGTTGTTAACGGGGTACTTTAACGTTTGGAAGGACGTGGCGGGCTTGGTCTTAAAGAGGACTGGGAGGATGGGACTTGACCGCTCGTTGTTTTTAATGGACACGAGTCTTCTAAACAAGTCGGGCTTACCCCATTTTTATCAGGAGCTTTTTAAAGCATGGGGGTTATTTAAGAACAGGAAAAGGGAGGCCGCAGATTCCCTCCACTGGCTCCTGGAGGAGCCGGTGATCGGAGGAGCCAGGCTGGATGTGCAGGACGGGGCCACTCCAGGACTGAGGAGCATCCTGAGGGAGGCGGGGGTCCTGACCCTGAGGCAGGTGGTGGCGGCGGCGGGGAGCGACCTGCAGGACGGCGAGGCCATGGCAGAGCGGCTGGGGGTGAGGTCCACCAGGATCGTACACCTGGTGCTCAAGAGGTGGAGGGAGAGGCTCACGGAGGATGAGCTGGCCCTGCTGAAGGAGTACGGCGAAGGCGCGGAGGAGCCAAACCCGGAGGATCCCTTCCCGGAGATGACCCTGACCCCCAACCTGGAGGGGTCCTCCGGGAAGCTGCTGCACAGGGCACTTTATGCAGAACTGGACATGCACGCAGCCAGCGGGAAGGCCTTTTACAAGGAGTGTGTGGTTGTTTTAAACAGGAAGGGACTGGAGGGGCGGCAGGACACTGTCTGGAGGGGACGGCTCCAGATGGGGGGACAGGAGGAGCCGTGTTGGAGGAGTTTTTACAAAGCTCCCTCCAAGAAAAGGACGGGGGACCTCCAATGGAGGGTCCTACATGGAGCCATAGCTGTCAACAGCTTTGTTTCTGTTTTTAATCCCACGGTCGCAAATGAATGTCCATTCTGCAAACTGCCAGAATCCGTGTTTCAGTGCGACAGACAGACTTTTAGAGCTTTTTAGTCTTTTAAAGGAAAGTTTTAAGCTCTTTAAGGAAGAGTGGTCCAGAAACTGTTTTATTTTTGGGGCTAGATACTACAGGGCCAACGCAGAGAAATGGCGACTGCTTAATTTTCTAGTCGGGGAAGCGAAGATGGCCATCTACCTCACGAGGAGGAACAAACTGAGGGGAAAGGAGAGTGTTTTAGGAAGAGTGTTTGTAGCATTGGTCAGGGCCAGAGTCTTGATTGTTTTTAACTTTCACAGACTGATGAAGAGTCTGGACGTCTTCATCAAGCTGTGGTGTTTTAATGACGCCATCTGTTCCCTGGTGGAGGACGACCTGTGCTTCCAGTCTGTTTTTAACGTGTAGGACTCTGTTAGTGAACCAAGTGTGTTTGTTGTATTGTCTGTAACTGTGAACTAGAGAAATTGTTAAAATAAAGATGCTTTAAAAATAAATAAAAAAATCTCTCTCTCTCTCTCTGCTGATTCTCCAGAGTGTGAATGTAAATGATTTCTGAGTCAATTAGAACAAGTCCTCCCATTGTAAATATAACTCCTGTTGTCTTTTGAGATGTCTTTGGGCTGTGGATAGGAGCACGGGGTTCCTCTCACCAAGGTGGTGGAGGCTTGTTCCCTCTCTCTCTTTGGTGAGCATATTCTTCATGTCTAAAAGAGAAAATAAACATTCAAATGCTTCTTTTAAGCTTTAAATAACTGCAAAAACCTTGACCACCGCTTTGGAGTTAAAGCTGACTCCAAATACAGGGGAAAGAATTGGCCACAGCGCACTACAAGTACATAAAACATCTCAAACACACATTACTCGCATTATGAGCTTGAGTCCATGTAAGTCTGTCCTTCCTAAGGTTCCTTGGGGACAATGTTCTCCATAAGGACACAAGTGAACACTGTGGTGAACATAGAGATTGGAAAAGTAAATCGCCTGTGAAAATCAACTGATTGATTACAGGTGTGTTCGTGCTGTGCCTCACAAATATATAGACGCTGTGGACCAGCATGTGTGTTTGGTCTATGGAGCGTTTGTGTTTCTGCGGCTTGCCACTCATCGGGTGGGATGCTGTCGTTTGTAGCTGTTTAAGGCTGCCAGCGATGAAGACAGTAAGAGCAGGGGGTTAGATGTTTCAACGCAAGGAGGGGAGGTCTGCTGCCTCCTGTAGATAGTTATACTGCCCTCCTATGGCCCAGCCCCTATAAGAGGGCAGCCGCTGCCACTCCTGTAGCCCAGCCCTAACTAAGCACACTGCACCACCATCCATCGAAACCCCAAAACACAAAACTACACATAAGAAAATACAGAACCAAACCCAACACTAGTCATACAACCCCAACACAATGTCTCCCGGCTTCTCATCCATCAGGTCAGCCCAGGAATAAGACCCGTTGTTGGGGGAAGCAGGGGAACTCACCTGCCCCTCGTGACCGTCATTCCACAAAGTGGAGAGACAGCCCCCGAGGGAGGGGGATCTCCCCCAGACCACCCACCCCAAGTCCCCGTCTGCCACCTCCTTCAGCTTCTTGGGCGCCTCCATTCCTGGCTGGCGGTGATCCCCTCTTCCTCTGAGCCACTGCCAGGGCCTCTGGCCCAGAAGGATCTGCAAGTGGAGTCGCAACTGGGTAGGCCACCGCTGGAACAGCCGCCGCAGTTAGGGACACCGCCAGATGAGACGCCACAGGGGGAGATGCCGCAGGTGGAGCCACCACAGGGACAGCCGCCCCAGGAGCCGCTGCCACAGTTGGAGCTGCCGTCAGATTAGCTGCAGCAGGGAGTCCCGCCCCAGGAGGAGCTGACGGTGTGGGAGCAAATGCTGAAGGGGCCACCGTAGGAGGAGCCAAGACCACCACATGTGTCCTGCATGTTTTTATAATATTGGAGTTTGTTTATTACAATGTAACCTGTATAATTGATGAATATCCTGTACTCTACACTAGATATTTTTAGCAAGACATATTACTTTGATTTGCTATTGTTTTCTTTGAGTTGTCTGTAATAGGATGAAGTGAATACATTGGGACCTCAGGTATGTTCTTTTTTTACGGTTTTTGAGGGACATTGGTTCTAGGCAGGGAAAGGTCCACTGGAAGGTCTGATGGGTCGACCAGCCTGACTTTGGACAAATGTTTTGATTTATTTCTGAGGTTTTTAATGTATGCACTAATATGTAACATCCTATACAGTTTTATAAACCCTTCGTCTTTATCTGATAATTGATTTGGAGTACCATAGGTGGTTGCTTGGGGCAGAGGGACTGTGAGAGAATTTTCCTGTCTTGATTGTTTGCTGGATGTTTTCAGAAAGGAAGCTGCCAGATGGGATTTTCGCTCTCACACTCCACAAATTTACTGTATTGCTACGACTAAGCATGGTAAGAAGGGTATATTTTAATCGATTCTTTGTTTGTTATTAAGTGATTTTTATTAAGCCAATTAACATTATCAGTTCAATTACTCTTCTCTCTGTCAAGACTTTGTATAGTCTCGAAGGGGGGAATATGAGGTGTCTGAATGAGGGCCCTGGGTTCTCGAGAATCAGAGCCCATTGTATAGTGATTGCATCGTATAATTACTAACTTATGTTACTTTTAATTAATTGCTTCCAGGTCATACGGAGAGCGACAATAACAACGTGTCTACTTAGAGGCCCGTATGAGAACGAATGTAGGGAGGCCTCCAGCCTGGCCAGAGGAGGAAATGTGTAGATTTACGTCGGACAAGTGCTGAACTGTGACCTATGTATTGTGACCAGATGGGCTACGTGATCTCCGTACTAGTATATAGGACAAGTCTTTTACTTCAGTCAACAGAGAAAACTTCCGGCTTTGTTCTCTCCTGGACGTTCTATGCCAAGTCCGGTTTGATGCTGATTCGTGTAATAAAATTATTATTTTAATCAAGTCAGCGTTAGTGGAGATTCCTTCTTCATCAACACATTCAAAATCATCCAGAAACTACACTATCTATCTATCTTTCTATCAAACTATCTATCTATGTATCTGTCTGTCTGTCTGTCTGTCTGTCTGTCTAGGGGCAACTCAACCTACCTCTAGGGATCAGTGCTTTCCTGTAGTTGCGCCACACAGATGCCTCTGTGACACAGGGTGGCAACAGCTTTCCAGCTACATTTTTCTGATTCGGATGGCATCCCGGCAATACTATAGCATGGTCCTCAGCATAGTTTGTGATGAAGGCGACCACTTTTTGGCATTTTCTTGTTGTCTGAAGTCACTTCACTGCGTCTCCCATTGCAGAATAGCTGTCCCATGATAAACATGTCTGTTTCCTGCTTTGGTAAGGCTGCTATCATGTAGCTTGATCCATAGAAAAAATCAGTATCCAATTTCTTTGTACATGATTACTGGTCAAGCCTGCCATTTTCTTTTCACCCCTGGCTGCATTTGCAGGTAAACTTGAGAATCTTGTCCATTGCTACTTGGTCATAATCTGCATTACCGACCTCAACCGACTTCATCACGTCATTAACTTCTTCCGTTGTAACAACAACAGGCGTCCCCTCTGGGGGTTCTTGAAAATATTCAGTTTCATCATAACATTCAGGTTGAAATCCTTTGTTCTCCGAGTCCAGGATAATATCAGATGCAGCAGTGCAGTTTTTTTTTTCCGTGTTGCTGTCGGAGAACTGACTATCATGGTGGAAGATGTAGACCAGAATGAGCTGCTTACACTGACTTGGATCTATCGCAATGGTCAGTTTAAGGTCCGAGATATGATTTAGAGCTTCCATAACAGCACCGAGATTAAAGTTTTCACAGACAAGTGAAACTGAGGAATCCTCGTGCTGCGCTTTAACCATCTGTTTACGGAAGTGATGTCAGCTCTTTTGTTCTTTGTGGGTTATACCCCTGCACAACAATGGATCCAGGTGTGTGTTAAAGTAGTAAGATTAAAAAGTTTAACTCTATAAAAAACGGTTTCACAATGTGTCTTCACATCACATGGAATATGGAGGAATGATCTTCACCTCGACGGTCGATTTAAAGGGAACAATTGATCAGTGTTGTTCAGCACTGTTCAGCAGCTCGGTGAACTGTGTTTCCCCATGAACAGTTTAACATGTATGTACACTTTATAAGTCAAACTCAGTTTTGAAAATACGTTGAGAGATGAAAAAAAACACACAAAGGAACAATCTAATTTTCCTGCTAGAAAGGTTTTTTCAACTTATTTGGCTGCTCATGGTGATTTTAGAAATGCACAAGATTGCGGGATTGCTGTGGTGGGTCACATTTTTTGTCTTGCAGTTGACTCTCAATATGTGAGATTGGTTGGTGAGATGCGATTTAGGCTCAACTTGGGATGCCATTGCCAGCAAGGACGAAATGTGTGACACGGTGTGTCATGGCTGGTCCCCTCTTTGTGTCTTTGGGGGTTTTTCTACCAAATAAACAATTTAATTTGTTTGTGGTACTAAGGAACTTGAGCCAGATTTACACTGAATCAGCCAAAAACTCAAGAAGTCCAATTCATTTCCTTGGAGAGTCGAAAACCGCATGCAGAAAGCCCTGACACTCTCGGGTCTGGAATGCCTTGAAATTTGACAACCCTTGTGAAAGATTTGGTTCCGATGCTGCTGCGCCTCAAGCCCAGCGGTGTGCCTTACAAGCTCATTAGGCTTCGATTCAGAGAGCGAGCGTGTGAATCTTTGACTCTCAAACTGAAAATAACTACTGAAGATTAAATTAATGTGGGCAAAAGGTCAAGGCATTTGGCATAATTCATATTGGATGTGACTGATTCACACTTGGCGGTATTCCTGTGAAAATTCCATTCACAACTCAAAGCCAAACCGACTCTTCTGACTCTCATTGGTCGTTCACATCCTCCCTCACTCACTATGCCTTACACAAACTGAATCAAATTAACGAAGTCAAAGAATTGAACAAATAATTTTACCGAGTCACTCTTCAACGAACTAATCCCACAAAAGAGTCAAACTTTTAATCACTAATTTGTACCTGGTGGAAAAGCGGCGCTTTTTCTTTCTTTGACCATTAGACATCTGCAGTGGTTTCTTGTGTCTATCTCTCCAGAGACCTTGTACACACTCACACACACTCTCCTCTTGACCCCACAAATCGATCAGCCGCTGGTAGTTTGTCCTGGACAAGCTCAAATTTCCTCTTATTACGGAGGATTGATGTTAGCAGTGGAGTTAAAAGAGTGCACGCACACACACACACACACACACACACACACACACACACACACACATCAACACAAATACATTCACACTAACACATAAACACACATACATTCACACTCAGCATATGCCCAAAACACACACCAAAAATGAATATGTATCTCACAGCCACACTTAACACACCACTCAGGTGCTCACATTCTCATAGACATGCAGATGCACAATGCCCCCCACCCCCTGACACACACACATACAGACACACAAGTTGATACACACATACACACACTGAATAAACTCAACAACGTAACACACACGTAAGTTACAAAACACACACCTACACGAAGATGACCAGGACATAACCAGCTCACCTTGACCTCAACTCAAGTAGACAGCCAGAGCTCTGGCCAATCATGATGGCCTGGTAATTGGTTGGATGTGCATGAAGGGGGTGTGCCCTCAATTAACAGCTAGGCCACTTGTTACACGAACACACACACAAGAACCCCAATGTTCAAAAAGCCTTTTGCAAGGGTGGATAATGAAGAGGGTTCATCCACCATGGAACACCGTTAACCACTGGAGAGGTTAAGGGAGATAGATGGAGAGAGAGATTGGGGTAAGGTGGAGGTGGGGTTGCTTCTCGCCAGAGGTATGTAATTAATTATCAACTCTCACCTGCCCCAGCCAAGAGTGGATGTAACTGGTCAAAACTGTTCCTCAGCTTTCTTGTAAATTATATCCAAGGAAATTCTACTCATACATCGTACTCTGGTTTTCATGATGTGGTGCAATTAACTTCACCACTTTACATCTTTTCACTAACATCTGGCTGCTAGAGAGAACTCTAAGGACCTGTTTGAAGACATTCCAACAATATTTTATGCCAACCTATCCAACAAAAACTTTGACAGTAGTCAGCCAACATGATAAAAATGGTTTATCTCTAGATTGTTGTCTGGACAACAAATCCAAAGCCTCCACCTGCTCCCTGGACCCTATGCCAACGGCATTGGCATAGGGTCCAGGGAGCTCTGCCCCTCCATCACAGACATAATCAACTCCTCCCTAGCATCTGGTACAGTTCCCCCCAGTCTCAAAATTGCCTCCATCACTCCCATCCTGAAGAAGCCTGGTCTGGACCCTGACGATCTTAACAACTACCGGCCGATCTTCAACCTTCCATTCCTCAGTAAGGGCCTGGAAAGAGCAGTGGCTGCCCAGCTCCATCAACATCTGTCCAACCATGAGCTCTACGAACCCCTGCAGTCAGCCTACAGAACACACCACAGCACAGAGACCGCCCTAATCAAGATTACCCACAACCTCCTCCTCGCTGCAGGCACCAGTAACATCAGTATCCTCATCTTCCTCGACCTTTCCGCTGCTTTTGACATGCTTTCCCACACAATCCTCCTCAAACGCCTATCCGACCTCCTTGGCATCACTGGAACAGCTCTGTCATGGTTTCACTCATATCTATCAAATAGAACTCAGTTTGTCAAGATCAAGGCTTCTCCTCCCCCCATGCCCCAGTCAACCATGGCCTCCCTCAAGGCTCTGTGCTCGGTCCAACATTCTTCACCATCTATCTGCTCCCCCTCAACTCCCACTGCTACGCTGACGATACACAGCTTTATCTCAGAACCTCACCATCCACTCTGCTCCCCCCACAGTCTCTGGTCAACTGCCTTCATGCCATAAAAACCTGGATGACAACAAACCTACTCCAACTCAACAGCAAAAAGTCAAAGCTCATGGTTGTGGCCCCAAAGCCGCTGCTCCGGAAGGTTGGAGATCTCCTTCTCCTCGTCGGCGGCTGTTCCATCAAAACATCTCCCGAGGTCTGCAACCTGGGTGTTATCCTGGACTCTACCCTCTCCTTTCAGTCACATATCAAATCCATCACCAACTCCGCCTTCTATCACCTCAAAAACATCTCCGTCTCTCCCTCTCAGACCCCGTGGCTGAAATCCTCATCCACGCTTTCATCACCTCCCGGTTGGACTACTGTATTGGAGTCCTGTCCGGGTTTTCCAAAAAAGCCCTGGAAAGGCTCCAGTATGTGCAGAACTCAGCTGCCAGGGTTGACACCCACACCAAGCCCTGGCAGCACATCACCTCCACCCTCATTCACCTTCACTGGCTCCCAGTCAAGTTCCGCATCTCCTACAAACTTCTCCTCCTCAGATGCCAATCCCTTCATGCACTCGGCCCCCAATACCTGTCCGACCTCCTCTACCAACACAATCCATCCCGGAACTTGCGTTCCTCAAACATGGGTCTGCTGTCCATCCCCCGTACCAGATTACAAACTTCCGGGGACAGAGCTTTCAGTGTGGCAGCACCCACCCTATGGAACTCTGTCCCTCCCGTAATCCCTAACGCCCCAACCCTGGACACTTTCAAAACAACCCTCAAGACCCGCCTTTTCACCATGGCCTTTCCCCATTAGTTAGTTGGTTTAGATATTCCTTTGTTTTGTTTTGGTTCCTCTATCCCTTAATCTGCCACCCCCCTTGTCCCTCTCCTGTAAAGCCATCTTGGGTTCTTTAAAAGGTGCTCTACAAATTTAAGTGAAGTTATTATTTTAGATGATCTTATCAGAATGCAGAAAAAGGCAGGTGTGTATGAATACAGTATGTCGATGAAAAGAGGGGCAAAGGACGAGGACGGCCTGTGGAGGGCCCAGGATGGACAGTTTGTGGCTCCTACAGTATTACTAGGAATTCTCATTACTGAGGCACATGGTTTTGATCATTGTGCAAGGGGGGAAGTGGTAAGGAGAAATGAAAAGCAAGGATTTTGGTCTCCATATGATGATATTGGTCTCACGTCTACAATGAATGGTAGACGTGCGTCTGGCTGAATGTGAAGTATGTGCCCAAAATAACATGCAAAAAGGCATCACTACCCCTTAAGACATATTCCAACACCAGAAGTACCTGGATTATGTGGATATGATAAAAAAGGTATGGTAATGGTCAAAGGTATATGCTAGTGATTGCGGACAGATTCATTAGATGGGTGGAAGCTGTTCCATCAGCAGAGTTGGGAGCAGGGACAGTAATAAAGTTCATGACTACCTAGATTTGGTTTTCCAACAGTGATCAGCTCAGATAATGGATAATCATTCTTACAGAAGGCAGTGAAACAAGTGATGCAGCACCTGAGAATAAGCAAAGGCATGTCACATGAATGCATGTCGCAAAGGAAAGGCCTCTGAAAAGCCAGAGGGGTGAGGGGCTCACTTTGAGTGACCTGTGACCTCCCTCAGAGGTAGAGAGGGCTCCTATGTAATTATCTCCATATGGTGGAAAACTTTGAAAAGGAAGAAAATTGGAGGAAGGAGGAGTTAATGCTTTGAAAAGAATATATCACTTTGTGAAGTTAAGGGTTTTCATCGTACTCTGCAGACCTCACTCAGACTGGTTCTCTCTTAATGAAAAGTATTATCCGTGTATCCAACTTACCTCAAGTGCTGCCTATTTGTTTAAAGAACCTAAGACTGGGGTTTTCTCCACGATAGGCCATATGCCATATCCTGTTAGGGACAAATGTAACACCAATTAACATGCTGTAATTGTAGGTTACAATGAACCCTGATTTAGCCAAAGCCATGTTTGGCAGCATTTGGATCTGAACCGAGGCATCCGTAGAGACATGAGCCGAAATACAGTGCCTCATGCCTCAATGTGAAGCTGGTGATTCACCTGCATGGTGCTTCTAATGACAGAGGAGACAGGTCATTATTGAGTTGCTGTTTTTCATCATTGTTGATGTAATTTGATCATTTGAGTATGAAGTCTCCTTGGCAGAGCAAAGGTTTGGTCTAGGGTTACAAATTAGGTG
The DNA here is from genome assembly GCF_960531495.2 of Zeus faber. Lineage (NCBI taxonomy): Eukaryota > Metazoa > Chordata > Actinopteri > Zeiformes > Zeidae > Zeus > Zeus faber. The sequence continues at coordinate 171,864 of NW_028293054.1, read as the reverse complement.
CAATTTGTATGAGATTCAACAATTGTTGATGACATCTGAACATGTCACTTGAGAGGCTGATTTTCAAGGTTAGGAGCAGCAGTTGTATGTTCACTGACGAAGAGCTTGTTGGTCTGTGCATGTGATTCACGCTTTGAGGTGGAGCGGTCTCAGGTTCAAATCACAGATGAGCTCTAAGAGTGAATTTGTATCCTTCCGGGGCATTGTTCATTGTCCAGATGGAATGCACAGAATTTGTTCATGGCCATATACCATATCCTGATAGAGACCAATTTACTTGCTCTTATGGTAGGTTACAATGAACCTTGATTTAACCAAAGCCATGTTTGGCAGCATTTGGATCCTAACCGAGGCATCCGTAGAGACTGGAGCAAAAATACAGTGTCTAATGCCACCCTATCTACATTTAAAGACTTAATATGACAAATGTGAAGCTGGTGCTTCCCTGCATGGTTCTTCTAATAACAGAGGAGAAAGACAAGGCAACAGGTCATCATTTGTTACCTGCACTGGCTGGCTTCCTAATCAGCATTGTTAAACTAGGGGTCTAGTGCTTTGTTGGGCTAGACAAATGATTCTCATTTTGGGTGTGAGAGGGCCTGGTTCAAACCCTGGATAGACCCACAAGCTTTGAGAATCTTTGATCAGAGTTCTTCTGTACAGGTTTGTAATGTTTAAACAACAACAGTCACATTTCTCTTGGGAAATACAAGGATTGCCCAAAATACTGTAGCTATAATACTTAGAAAGAGAATTAATGCTATTTTAGTGCTGTTAGAGTACTTGGCAGAGCACAGGTCTGGTCTAGAATTACATAAATGTGGTGTTCAAACTCCACCTAAGTGGAATTTGACCACCACATTTTTGATGACAACTTCCAGTTTGAGAGACCAATATTCTAGGTTAGAGGAAGCTCATGTACTTTAATCTAGAAGAGCCCAGTCAAGCTTGGCAGTGGTGGGATTTGAACCCACACCCCCGAAGAGACTGGAGCCTTAATCCAGCGCCTTAGACCACTCGGCCACACTACCACACTTTTCTGTAACCTTTGGGCGGCCGACAAATACGACGTAGGCCTCATAAAAAACTGTCCCACGGTGCACATCAAACGCAAATCCTCTTTCTGCCCGTCACAAAAACATCCATTGCGACAGGAAGCAGTTGATGGCATCACCCCCGTCTTTGAGTCCTTCCTTGACGTGGGAATTATCAGCCCATGTGATGACTCCCCTATCCAAACACCTATATTCCCAGTCAAGAAAATGCGACCTCAAGGGCAGCCCACCGAGTGGCCCTTTGTCCAAGACCTGCAGGCCGTTAATGCGGCCATCGACTCCCCCACTCCGAATGTTCCTAACCCATACACTATCATGAGTTAAATCCCTTCGGGATCCACTTGGTTTTCTGTTATTGACCTCTCCAATGCTTTTTTCTCTGTCCCAGTCCACCCAGACTCCCAGTTTTGGTTCGCCTTCCACTTCGCTGGACCTCAAACCTGGACACGCCTCTACCAGGGCTTAACTTGCAATCCCACCCTCTTCTGTGAGGCTCTCGCCCGCAGCCTCGCCCCCTTCGTCCTTTCTGAGGGAAGGGTCCTCCTGCAGTATGTGGACGACCTTCTCGAAGGCCCAGTGTGAACAGTACACCCTCACACTCCTGCGGCCCGTCATAAGGTTTCTCTAAGCAAACTTCAGTTTGTGTACCAGAAAGTGGTCTTCCTTGGTCACGTCATCACCCCTCAGGGGAAGACTTTGTCCCCCGCCAGAATCCAGGCCATCATCGATGTCCCCAGACCATATAACAAAAAGCAAATGCTCTCTTTTCCCGGCATGTGTTCTTACTGCCGCCACTTCATCCCCAATTTTTCAGCCCTCGACCGCCCCCTCAGGGAAATTACCCTGTCCCGCAGCCTTACGGCCTCTTCTCCACTAACACGGACCGAGGACGCCTGCACCGCCTTCGAGGCCCTTAAAATGGCCCTCCCGACGTCTCCAACCTTGGCAATTCCAGATCCCCTTTGGCCTTTTGTCCAGTTCATAGATGAACGTCAGGGCAGCATGACCTCTGTCCTATTACCAAAACATGGCGACGCCCTCTGGCCTGTGGGTTTCTTCTCATGTTTATTAGATCCGGTGGCTTGTGGACTTCCTCCTTGCCTACGTGCTGTCACGGCCTGTGAACACGCGACTTTGTGGGTTTTGCGCCACTCAACCTTTTTGTTCCCCATTCCGTCTCCAACATCTTACAGGAACAAAAATCCTCCCATCTCTCGGCGGCACGTTGGCTCCGCTACCACACAGTGCTCCTTGGGCTTCCACATGTCACGGTGCTCGTCGCCCTGACCGAGGCGTGCAAATTAGCCAAAGGCCGTTCAGCGACAATCTACACCGACTCTCGTTACGCTTTTGGCGTCGTGCTTGACTTGGAGCCCTTTGGAAACACACGGTTTTTGAAGTCAGACGGCAAGGCGTTCCTGCACCATCATAAAGTGGCGGCCCTTTTGGAGGCCATCCTCCTCCCCCTCTCCATCGCTGTTTGTAAATGCGCCGCACACACTCCCAACACAGATCCCGTCTTCCTCGGCAACGCCCGCGCGACGCAGCCGCCAAGGCCGCGCCACGCAGCCCCCTCCCTCATTCCTCCTCCCTCTACTCATCCCCCCCTTCCCCCATACCCCCCTGCCTCACTGACCTCCTCTCCCTCTCTTCCCCAGATGAACGCAGACTTTGGTCCAGCTGTGGGGCCACCCTCCGCAACGGCGTTTGGATGAGCCCCGATGACAAACCCTGCCTGCCCAGGCGCCTGTTTCCTTGTTTCGTTAAGTTGTCACATGGTTTGGACCATGTGTCAAAAGGAAGGATGTGCACGGCAGTACAAACACATAGGTTCACAAAAGACTTTTCCACATTTGCAGCCACATATTGCAACAAGTGTGTAACACAACCCTAGCAGGCCAAAGGGCCTCACACACCCCGCAGCACACCCAACCCCAACGCGCCTGTTCCAACATGTTATGATAGACTTCGTCGAACTTACACCGTGCAGAAACAAAAAATACTGTCTGGTCATGGTTGACATGTTTTCCAAATAGGTGGAAGCTTTCCCCGCCAAACATGCCACGGCGTCAACAGTGGCGAAAGCCGACAATGGCAGCCATTTTTAAACAACCTCCTCACACAGTTGTCGACGCATTTCCAATTTGATTTAAAAACACACTGCAGCTACCACCCATAATCCGGGGGTGCTGTAGAATGCGAAAACGGGTCGCTGAAAAACTAACTGGCTAAATGCTGCAGCAAAACAAACCTCAACTGGGTAGACGCGCTGCCCATCGTGCTGATGTATATGAGAATGCGAGTGCGCCCGCGAAATAACCTTTCCCCATTCAAGGTCCTTTTCGCAGCCCCTTCCAATGTGGGACTGGGACCTCCAGGCCCACTGATGGACACCAACCTCTGCTACGACACGCTGGTAAGATATTGCATTTCCTTAACCAAGTCTCTTTCTGAAATCAGACAACAGGTAGGCTCTGCCTTGCCCCAAGCCGCCACTGGGCCCATTGCACAACATTCGACCTGGCGACTTCATGCTGATAAAGAATCACCGCCGGAAGTCCTGGAAACACCAGCGATGGCTGGGCCCATCCCAGGTCTTCCTGACAACCCACACGACGATAAAAGTCCAGGAAAGGGCAACGTGGGTGCATGCCAGTCACTGCAAGACCATCAGCCTCCAATTACAGCCCGGAAACACCCAGCAAGGAGGGTCACACACAACCCCTCCCATCCCCTAAAAAACACTGTTACGAACACTGTTAGTTGCAAGGTGACGCGTGCTGGCAACCGTCCACCTTAGGTCATAGACAAACGCACCCATAGGTCATAGACGAACGACACTGACCACCACACACCACACTACATCAAGGAAGCAGAAGCAGACGACACCATGGAGCGCCGTCCACCCTGGCACCTGTTCCGACTCCCCGGCCTCTTCAGTGTGCGCGGCCCTGGGCGGGACGACAATATATATATGTTATACGTGGGTTTCTCACCCTGGAAATGTTCCCCGTCCAGGCAATTGGGGCCCCTGTACAAACTAAGCCCAGGCTGTGTGGAATACAGATCATATCCCCTGGGGTTATACCTTACCCCAAGACCAGTCTGACCTGACCAACCGACTAAAGCTCCAAAAGCTCTCTAATCTTAACGCTATGGTCATGATAACCATGTCCAGACTCCAAGTAAACAACTTTGGTTTCTTCGTCATATGCGCCTACCTTTCAGGCACCGATCCATGCGGCTATTTTTGGTTGGTAGTTCGACCCCCGCCCGCCGCACCGTCGTCTCATCGCTATATTCGCCAGACATATATATTCCTCCCCTGACACCACCGCCTTTAAATCTGTCCATTATGTGAATCTCTGTCTTATGGAGTAGGTCCACCCGTGTCCCCAGATAACAGATAAAAAAAGACCTAGGAATGAACCTCTGGTGGCGCCTACTGCGCTCCTGGATTGAGGCCGCAGAAGTTAATAACTCCTGCTACGCCTGCACCCTTTTTCTCCATACAGTGACGGGAGCCCTCCCCGTCCGCCCCGTTCCCCTCACCTCCGATGAATTGTATTGCACCTTCCTTTCACTCACCGATCCCGTAGTGGGCCCAAATAGGTGGTGGCTCTCTAGGCCTAATCTACCTTCCCTGTGTTCCCTGTACTCTAATCAGGCTTTACGTGCCCATAGCAGCATCACCTTCCACTCCCGAGCTGGCGCGCTCCTTGAGCCGGTTGCTACCGTTCACCCCAACTTCCTTTTGGGTCTCTGTCACGCCCTCTGCGTTTCACAACATCGTACTTGTGTATATCTTGGCAACACCACAGGCTGTGCGGTTACCTATGATAACAACTGCGGCCTTCCGCCCATCCATAATGTCTCGTCCTGTCTCTTGTTCGCCAACTCTTCCCACGGCGTCAACTCCTACCATCTCTTCCGTAACGTTTCCGGGAGTGAAAATCTCACCTCTACCATGTTGTTCTGGCCAAACGATTGCGGTGCTGGCACGGGTCACGACGTCTTGTGGCTTTGCGGCCCTCTCCTACATCAGTTCCTTCCCCAGTCTTGGTTCGGCGTTTGCGCCCTCATTAAACAACGTCCCGCTGTTACCATACTGGATAGATTACTTCATACCACGCATTATTATCCCCATTATCCCGATCCCACCACCAACGGCCACAAAATTCACAGAGGAGAACTCACGTCAGGCACCGCAAAATACTTATCCGGAGTCCTCCCTTGGTGGGGTGCAGTCAATAACGGCCACAACATCGACGCTTGACATGCGTTGAGAGAACCTCACTGCACTTGTCACTGACGGCTTCTCCACTCTCACTCCCTTTATGACAGCCACGCATAATATGTTACAACAACACCAAGCCGCCCTCGACATCATCCTAGCTTTCAGTGGCGGCCTCTGTCATGTTATCGCCGATTCGTGCTGCACCTACATTCCAGATGCAGCCGGCAATATCTCCCATACGATTAGGCTGACGACGTCCCTCCCCCCTCGCGATGGGACTGGCGGTCCTGGCTCACAGACCTGTGGCTCCTTCGTGCCTGCGCCATCGTTGTGGTCGGCTTGGGCCTCCTTTTGGCTTTATCATGGTGTATTGTTGCTCACGCTCGTTCGGCCGTCACTAAACTCGTTTCTTCGGCTTTCGTCCGTTACTCTGCCATTCCTCAGATGGACGCCCCCTGCCCCGACGATCCCTTTTCCCTATCCCTCCCCGACTTCGACACAGACGACGACTTCTCCACAGTTTGCTAGGGACCTCCGTCCCTCTTCCCTTTATGATGGGTTCTCTTAAACCTTGGGGTGTGAGTCCCTAGATGTCCTCGGGTTTGCCGACGGAGGTTTTCTATATATCTGTCAATTATCTGCTTATTTTTTGAGTGTTAATACTTTGCTGTTTTCGCTTATTTTGAGTGCGTTCATATTTTGCTGTTTTTGAGATGATTTTCTTTCGTACTGATGTTTTAAATATAAACAAAAGGAGGGATATGTACAGGCAAAATCCTCCTTTTCCGCTTCTACAATAACATGTTTGCCAAACACTATCTGAACAGCATACACTCTAGGCAAGGGCACATTATTCCCGCAACAAGGAAAACCTGCGACCCACTTCTAGACTAAAACAACACACTCAAACACATAGTCGAATAGAATCCTTACAAGGACTTCAAGGTCATCACCAGACAGGGCAGTGCATCACCCCACCCCAACGGTCTCACACATCTCACCACATATATACACGCCTACTTCCTGTATCCGGCAGGACGGGTGAGCTCGACTACAGGCTGCGTCCTGCGATTCGCTCTCTGCCTCTCCTCTCATTGCAATGACTAACTCTTTTCCTCTAAAATAAATATACACGCAGCAAATAATTTGTTCACGATCCTTTATTACAGAAATAACCACGACAACAGGTTTGTAATGTTCAAACAACAACAGTAACATTTCTCTTGTAAAATACAAGGATCGCCCAATATAACTATAATTGGGTTAAAGGAAATTAAGAGGAGAGACAGGCAGAGCACAGGTTCAGTGTAGGAATTAAAATTAGGTGGAATTTGTATGAGACACAACCATGGTTGATCTTCAGAACTTGTAATTTCCAACCTTGGCAGTGGAGAAATTTGAACCCACGCCCCCGAAGAGACTAGGGCCTTAAGCCAGCGCCTTAGACCACTCGGCCACACTACCACAATTTGTTTGGTTTGGATCACAGATGAGGCATGGGATGGGAGAGCAGCGTTCAATATATCATGCATAATTATATATCGTTCATTCCAATCTAAAAAGGCTTTAGCAAAATCTTTGTTGGCTCACAAGTACACATTTAAGGCTTCCACTGTTTGTTCGTCCAGCGGAATAATTCTTCCTTTGGGTGCGAGAGGTCCCGGGTCCAAATCCGGATGAGCCCAAAGACTAAAATTGTGAAGCTTGTGAAGCTGTTAATTAAATTCCATGATACTTCTAATAACAGAGGAGACATGTCATCATTGTTAGCTACACTTGCCTCTTAACAATCGCATGAATGATATTTGAGGCTTGTTGGTCTCTGCGTGTGATTCACGCTTTGCGCTGGAACGGTCCCAGGTTCAAATCACAGATGAGCTCGGAGAGTAAATTTGTAGCCTTCCTGGGCAGTGTTCATTGTCCAGATGGAAGTCACAGAATTTGTTCATGGCCATATACCATAACCTGATAGACACAAATCTAACACCAACTTTCCTGCGTTTATGGTAGGTTACAATGAACCTTGATTTAACAAAAGCCGTCTTTGGTAGCATTCTGATCTTAACCGAGGCATCCATAGAGACTGGAGCAAAAATACAGCGCCTTATGCCACTCTACCTACATTAAAAGACTTAATATGACAAATGTGAAGCTGTTGCTTGCCTTGCATGGTTCTTCTAATAACAGAGGAGACAGACAAGGTGACAGGTCATGGTTTGTTACCTGCACTGGCTGGCTTGCTAATCAGCATTGTTGAACTAGGGGTTTAGGGCTTTGTTGGGCTAGACATATTATTCTCATTTTGGGTGTGAGAGGGCCTGGTTCAAACCCTGGATAGACCTACAAGCTTTGAAAAACTTTGATCAGAGTTCTTCTGGACCGGTTTGTAATGTTTAAACAACAACAGTTACGTTTCTCTTGTGAAATATATGGACTGCCAATATAGCTATAATTCTTAGAATGGAAATCAACACCACTTCATAGCTGTTTGAGTATGATGTCTCCTTGGCAGAGCACCATTACAACTTAAGTGGAATTTGTATGAGACACCACCACTACTGCTGCTGCTCTGACCTTGAGAAACCCCTATTCTAGGTTAGAAGCAGCAGTTGTATGTAAACTTACAAACAGCATTATCAACCTTTGCAGTGGTGGGATTTGAACCCATTCCACCAAAGAAACTGGAGCCTAAATCTAGCGCCTTGGCCCACTCGTCCACACTACCACATTTCGCTAACCTTGAACAACAGATGAGGAGTTAAAAATAAGCAAGATGACAAGTCAAAATTTGTAAACTGTCACTGGAGAGCAGAGTTCAATATAACATGTATAATTATAGATCCTTCATAAAAATCTAATGAGTTGTTGCACTTAACTTGGACGTCACTCTCACCCTACTGGTTCCCTGGACTAACCGCCACATTGTACTTTAGCGTTAGATGTTTTTACATGTCACAAAGTTGAATGACTGAAGTCATTGTCAGCAACAACTATAGTCCATTGTAACCTAGCATAGCTTGAATTAGACTGAGGAGTCAAGAAGAGCAATGTAGGCATACTTGAGAACCTGCCGATTATTTGAAGTGTTTAAGAAATCCATCAGCAAGGACAAATTTTAGTCTTTGGGCTCATCCGGATTTGGACCCGGGACTTCTCGCACCCAAAGCAAGAATCATTCCGCTGGACGCACGAGCCGTGGAAGCCTTAAATGTGTGCTTGTGATTTCCGACTGAGCAAAGACAGATTTTGCAAACCTAATTAGATTGGTATGAAGTATATATATATATATACATATATATACGTATATAACGATAACAATAAAGATATATTTATATCTTTATTGTTATTATAACGGTTTTTATAAGATGTTTGTTTCCCAGTCTAATTCTATTTGAGATATAATTTACATTTACATTTAGTCATTTAGCAGACGCTTTTATCCAAAGCGACTTACAAGGGGGAATAACATTCAAGCTACATTGCGACAGGGATAAGTGTAACAACAACATTAGTGTAACAATAAATACTGCAAGGTGGTGCTAAGTAATTGTAGGTTAGGACAGGAGGTACTCACTGAAGAGCTGGGTCTTCAAGTGCTTCTTAAAGACAGAGAGGGAGGTCCCCGCTCTGGTCATTTTTGGCAGCTCGTTCCACCAACGTGGAACTACAAATGAGAATAGCCTGGATTGCCGTGGCTGTATGGCCGGCAGAGCCAGGCGACGCTCATTTGACGAGCGCAGCATCACCGGGGCAACATGTGCTCTTACAAGAGCATTTAAGTAGGCGGGAGCATTCCCAGCAATCACTCTGTAGGCCAGGATAAGAGACTTGAACTTGATGCGGGCGGCTACAGGTAACCAGTGGAGCTCGATGTGCAGCGGAGTGTCATGTGCCCTCTTTGGCTGGTTGAACACCAGTCGCGCAGCCGCATTCTGTATCATCTGTAGTGGCTTCACCGCACAGGCCGGCAAGCCTGTTAAGAGGGCGTTGCAGTAGTCGAGACGGGACATCACCAAGGTTTGTACCAGCAGTTGAGTGGAATATTGGGTCAGGTACGGCCTGACTTTCGGATGTTGAGTAGTGCGAAGCGGCAGGACCGAGAGACGGCGGCAACATGGTCCGAGAATGTCAGTTGGTCATCAACAATGACACCAAGATTCCTTGCAGCCTTGGTAGGAACAAGAGATAGAGAGTCGATTTTAATATCAATGTTGTGATAAATACCTTGTTTGGCCGGGAAGACCAGCAGTTCCGTTTTCGCCAGATTTAGTTGAAGATGATAATCCTTCATCCATGTGGATATGTCAGCGAGACAATCCGAGATCCGCGTGGAGACAGTAGGGTCGTCGGGCGGGAAGGACAGATAGAGTTGAGTATCATCCGCATAGCAGTGATATGAAAAGCCATGTGAGCGGATGATCGGGCCCAGTGAGGTGGTGTATATGGCAAAGAGGAGGGGTCCTAGCACCGAGCCTCGGGGCACCCCTGTGGTGAGGTTGTGAGGCACAGACAGCTGGCCTCGCCATGTCACACTGAACGAGCGCCCAGTAAGGTAAGATTCGAACCAGGAAAGTGCACTGCCTGTTATGCCCATACTTGAGAGTATGGACAGGAGTATGCTGTGATTGACAGTGTCAAAAGCAGCTGATAAGTCAAGCAGAATGAGAACCGAGGATTTGGCAGCAGCTCTAGCAGTTTTTAAGGCCTCTGTCACAGACAACATGGCTGTTTCGGTGGAGTGACCACTTTTGAAGCCAGATTGAAGTGTATCAAGAAGGTTGTTTCTTGACAGGTACTCTGTAACCTGTCTAGAGACCGCCCTCTCTAAGGTTTTGGAAAGGAATGGGAGGAGAGAGACCGGCCGATAGTTTTCTACTTGATTGGGATCGAGTGAGGGTTTTTTGAGCAGTGGTGCGACCCGAGCTGCTTTGAAAGCGGAAGGGAAAGTGCCGGAAGTTAGGGAAGAATTAATCATATGTGTGATTGCCGGGGTGATGGTCGGTGATATGGCTTGAAGGAGTTTAGATGGGATCGGATCTAGCGGACAGGTAGTAGGACGGCTACATGTTAGTAGTTTAGATACCTCACTTTCAGCGAGGGGGGTGAAACCAGGGAGCGATGAGCCTTGGGCTGGAGAAGACAGGTTGTGAGTAAGTTGTTTAGTGAATTGGCTGCTGATGGCTGCCACTTTGTTATTAAAAAAGGAGGCAAGGCAGTCAGCAGTGAGGTTAGTAGCTAGGGGAGGTGGTGGAGGGTAAAGCAGAGACTTGAAGGTGGCGAATAACTTACGTGTGTCTGTGGCACCGTTGATCCTATCGTCTAAGAAGGCCTTCTTGGCAGCAGTGATGCTGGAAGAGAAGGAGGACAGCAGTGTCTGGTAGCTAGCAAGATCCTCAGTTGTTTTGGATTTGTGCCATTTCCTCTCGGCTGCTCTGAGGTCAGTGCGCGTTGTCCGGAGGATGTCAGTCAGCCAAGGGTGCGACTGGGTTGATCGAGCAGGTCTGGTGGTTAGTGGACACAGGCTATCCAGACATGAGCTCAAGGTGGAGCAGAGGGAGTCATGGCATCATTAACCTGCAGAGAGGAGAAAGTGCCGTGGGGTGGAAGAGAAGAGGAGAGCACAGAGGAGAAGTGGGTGGGAGACAAGTTGCGGAGATTGCTGCGGATAGTAACCATGGGTGGGGAGGTGGGGGGTTGTTTTGGTAGCTGGACATTGAAGTGGATGAAGAAGTGGTCAGAGAGATGAAGAGGAGTGACCCATAGGTTGTCCGTGGTGCAGCTCCGAGCAAGAATGAGATCAAGCTCTTTGCCAGCCTTGTGAGTCGGTGGAGTCGGGACCTGTCTTAGGTCGAACGAGCGAACCAAAGACAGGAAGTCAGCCGAGCTCGCACTGTCCAAGTGGATGTTCATGTCTCTGAGAACGAGCATGGGACACTCATGCTCAGGAATTGATGACAGCAGGGTGTCAAGCTCATGTAGGAGGTCACCTAGTTGTCCTGGTGGACGGTAGATGACGACCACATAGGCTTTCACCGGAGCAGTCACCAAGACGGCGTGATATTCAAAGGAGGTAAAGTTGTTTAAAGGCAGCAGTGGATTAAATTTCCATGTGTTGGAAATTATCAGGCCAGTCCCACCACCACGGCCAGATGGTCTGGATGTGTGGGAGAATGTGTAGTTAGTGGAGAGTGCAGCCGGGGTTGCGCTATCTTCCGGTTTAATCCATGTCTCAGTGAGAGCAAGGAGCTCCAAAGAGAGGTGGTTGGCATGACCAGAAATGAAGTCTGCCTTGTTAACTGCAGATCGACAATTGATGTCTAAATACTGAGGGGCATGTGTTTTGTTTGGTGATTACCTCAGGTCTTTATTGGGAAATCTCACATCACACAACTGGCACAACTGTTTTAATCCTTATCTGTGTTTTTTTAGCTCATAAAAGGACCATTTGTGTAAAAACTCAATTTATGCCTTCCCGGCACCACATGTGTTTCATGTTTCTTTGTTAAAAAAGTCCTCAGGTGTAACTGAAGGCAACAGCAAATCAAATGGCTGGTCTCAAGATCAGTCTAACTTTTTCTCTGCAAAAAAAGCTAGCTTCTTCAAATCTACAACTACGATATTCACTGTTTTTAAAGTGCATCTGAATCTTTCGCTTTATTCTGCAGAATAAATATCTTTAATACCCTGAGTTTTGGTCCTGAAAGGAAAACAGGTTTACCTCACCGACCACGCATTGAGAATTCTCCCACACTAGCCAAAAAGCAGTACCATCATGCTGATAGGCAAAGGCACCAATGCTCTTTTCCAGCATTTGCATCAATGCAGTGACTTACTCTGATTTGTCTTTAATACGTATAAGCCTTTTGCTTTTTGTTAGAGACTTTCGTAGAGGGTAAAAACCTTTTTGGCAAAAACAAAAACACAGCTGCAAGATGGAGCAGGCTGGGGTGTCACAGTCGGTCCCCAGGGCCAGACTGACGGCGACGATTTAGTACCAGTGGAAGGGAGAGAAGAAGCTGACCACAACCTGGGAGCTCTTCGGAAGACGGCCCAACTGGGGTCCTTGAAACTGAAGGAAGATGGCATACTCTGCCTTCAGTCTAACAATTAAGAAAGGAGCTACGATGATCCAGAGCAGGAGCTGTGCAAAATATTGTGAACTTGTAGTACATATTTGTGTGGTTCATATAATGAAGTTATGTTTTAGTAAAATTGTAGATGGATCGGGATCATATACTTTGATTTTCCATCTGACCTTATCTGATTTGTTAAAAAACATCACACTGGATAGGAATAACTCAGTTCTGCAAGATAGAAATATTACTAATGAAATGTAAAATGAATCCACTTCAATTGGAACAATGAACACAGTGAAAATGTAAATTGTATTGTGAGTTATTTTTAAATTAAGTGGCAAAATACCTAAGGAAAAAGAATAGTAACTTATTGAAAAGAGGTAGAACTGCATTTTGTCTGCAATATTATCATTATTTTACAGTGTTTATTTTTCAGATATTATTGAAATAAATTTTGCAACAGAAAGACTAAAGCATGTTTGTATGACTTGCAGCGTAGGGCCAGTGTGGACTCCTCTACGTCCGCTACGAAGCTTTAACACCAGGATGGCCGAGCAGTCTAAGGAGCTGCGTTAAGGTCGCAGTCTCCGATGGAGGCGTGGGTTCAAAACTCACTTCTGACTAGCCCCTTGAGTAGATCATATCCTACATGTCTTCTTTGCACCAGCATTTACATGACAGTGGCATTTTCAACTGAGTAGTCATGCGGTTAACTTCACGTCACTCACCTTACTGACTCCCTGGCCTATCCGCCACAATGACCTTAGCGTTAGACTTTGTTACATGCACAAAGTTGAATGATTTCACAAAAAATTCACATCGCTGATACGCTATTGAACATGAAATACCGACGAGCACAACGTGGGATTGTGCAACCATTATCGGATCGACCACCTTTGTGTCACCTTTATAATGAATTCATATCTTTGAAGACTGTGTGGTGGCCCTTAAAAGAGCCGTTTATGTTGAAGTGCAGTGCGTGTGTCTAGACTCTACTCTCAACTGGTTTAGGAACAAGAATGAATCGCAGTGGTGGAGCTCAGATATATATATAGTCCCTTCTGCACTCGTGCTGTGTGCTGATTGGTCCATGGCGGTTGTCACGTGACCATGTTTCATGAAATTTCCGCCAAAACATTTTGAATGGCTGATGTTTTTTATTAGTTCATGAAGTTATTTTCAATAAACACTGATGATATATTTATATGTTAAATATGTGTCATGGAGTAGAGAAAAATATATATTATAATATAATGTTATTTTAAAAATATATATATGAAGTGAAATCTTATACTATCACATCAACATAAATAACTGAAATGAATAATTAAATGAATGAACATTAAATTCTTATTTTAAAGTTTATAAATATATATTATATAAAAACGTTTTTTTATTTTATATATATATATATATAAGAATATAATTGATATTATTATTATGTATTAGCAGTGGAATATGTTTATTATGAGTAAAAACTGTCAAGTATTATTATATTATTATTATTTTGATGATTCTCTGTACAGGCTCCACGTCAGTGTTGAGCCAACAATGAGTGTTATTTTCTTTTGAATATGGATTTATTATTATTATTGTTTCTAAAATGCCAATTTTTCCATCGATAGTTCTCAAAGACGTGCTCTCTATGAGGGTGTGGAAGGCTCTGAAAAGAGCCTTTGTGGGTCCAACGGGATGGAATGAATTTATTTCTTCTTTGGAGCTGTCTTCTTGGCTGCTTTGGTCTTTGGGCTTTGGGCTTTGGGCTTTGGGCTGCTTTGGCTGCTTTGGGCTTAGCGGCCTTAGCAGTACACGGGATGGGATAAGGGGCCTGGCGGAGCAATTGGATAAAACTAGTTTGATGACGTGGCAAATTCGAATGCCATTGGATATGTTGCTGGCTAAAGATGGTGGTATTTGTAAGATGTTTGGCGACGTATGTTGTACTTTCATCCCAAACAACACCGCTCCTGAGGGCAGAGTGACCAAAGCATTTGTTGGACCGACAGCATTGTCCGAGGAGATGATGGAAAATGCAGGGATAGATAATCCATTCACCAAATGTCTAGAGAGCATGTTTGGTAAATGGAGTGGCATGTTACAATCAATCCTTATATCATTAGCAGTAATTATTGCAATTATAGCTACGTGTGGTTGTTGTTGTATTCCATGCATTGGAGGGTTGTCTCAAAGACTCATAGAGAACGCCATGACTAAAACTATGCTGTACACACAAGTTCCTAATGATGACAACAATGACAGTACAAATCCAAATTATGAATTTATGATGAAACCCAATCAGGAGGATTTTAATGATCTAACCCCTGTTCAGGATATGCTCAAGATTGCAGGTTCAGATGTCGACCTCAACTTTGCCGGAGTCTAATGGCCAAAAACAAAAGTTGACGCAAACCACACAAATGGAAATTATTACAATGACACAAAAGTTTATTTACATAACAGGTTTTGATGATGACGATGAAGTCCTCCGCTTCGTCTGACTATTGGACAGTTGAAATAGGATGCTAAAGGCAATGCACGGGCCTGGGCACGTCTTCAGCAGCTCTCCATTCCCATATTACCCATTCCATAATTAATGCAAGTGGGTAGAGAAAAAAGTGATTTTGTGTCAATCAGTTTCTGATGAAAAGTGCATTGATGTTCTGAATTGCAGGTTTTTGACCCCATTTTTGTGAAAGTAGCTATCCGGATTTAAGTCTGATTTGAAAGAGAAGCTGTATTTCCGTAGTTGGATTGTCTCTGATTATTTTACATATTATTTTCAGAGCTGGATTGCGTCTGACGGCTTCATTTCAGGTTTTTCAGAAATGTATTCAGGTATCAGGACTGTATCGGAAACTTATAATCAGGGTTAGGGTTAGGGGTAGCCATTTACCGCAGCTTGGGAGGCCAAAAACCAGCTAGACATGAGCATTGGTGCCTCAGTGGAAAAATTCTCACCTGCCACTCGTCAGGCCCGGTTAGATTCCTGTCCAATGCAGTGGTGTTTTAAAGACTGTGCCCATCGAAAAAGTGAAATCATTCAACTTTGTGCATGTAACAAAGTCTAACGCTAAAGTCATTGTGGCGGATAGGCCAGGGAGTCAGTAAGGTGAGTGACGTCCAAGATAACCGCATGACTACTCAGTTGAAAATGCCACTGTCATGAAAATGCTGGTGCAAAGAAGACATTTAGGATAAGATCTACTCAAAGGGCTTGTCAGAAGTGAGTTTTGAACCCACGCCTCCATCGGAGACTGCGACCTTAACGCAGCTCCTTAGACTGCTCGGCCATCCTGACAGCGCCAACGGTGTAACATAGGTGACAGACAAATCTGAATCGATTAATTCAAGTTCTTTTAACACTAGAACGGCCACACCCAGACTTTTCTAAAAATTGTGTATTGTAGCATCCCCTATTGTTAAAAACAGTAAGGATAGAACCAGATTTAAAATATGGGCAATGGGCATGGCCAGCAGGTAAAATTGACCCGCTATAGAATATAGCCATTTTTGAGCAGTTAATTTTGCATGTTTAAAGTCAATATGGTCAAAAGAAAGAGATTCATGGATGCCACACAAGAATCATTAGAAATGATAACTGCCATGAAGGACAAAAAACCTGATGGTGGGGAGGTGTCAGGACTGAGCAACGTGTCATGGGTTGTCTCATCTGACATGTCATCTGACAGCGATTAACCCCAGAGAAAAGTGAGGGTGAAAAAAGAGCATGTACTTATTGTCGATTACAGGGGACCGGGGAGGGGATCGGCGCATGGGCTCGTAAGCAGCCCAGCAGTGGAACGCCATTCCTCCTACGCCCAAGAGAATCATTATTATCCAGTATTATTATAATAATCCTCAGTGATATATATAATTGTGGCCTGCGTACCGCATATTGAAATGAACAATAATTCTTTGGCCATGTCGGCACACCACGGCCAGAAAGACTCCATCTCCCTCCCTAAACCCTTACCTGTGGGCAGATACCCAGGAGGGGCAGGGCGCCGGGTAAAAGGCTCCCTGGAGTCTTTCCGTGGTCTGCAGCTTGACCATGCCCCTTTATCCGCGACATTTATATTTTGAATTTTATTTTCAAAATTGTAATTTCTCTGACCTGCTTTACTTTAAAATAACACAGAATAATTATTTATAACTTGTTAATTGTGATGAAAAATGTTATCTCAAAATTGTCTGCGAGCCATATATGTCATCGAAAAAGCCATAATTCGCTTGCGAGCCATAGGTTCCCGACCCTTCCCCAATAGAATACCTCTCATACAAATGAAAGGAGATGATACAGAATTGACAGAAACAATTGTTGATTATATGAGTAAAATGTTGAAAAACAAACATATTACGGCTAGATTGACTCCCCCGACAGAACCAGTGACACAAGGTGAGATCCCGGTGAAACCAAGCGATTGGGTATTCATCAAGGTCCTGAAGATGAAGTGCTGGTCTACACCCCGGTGGGAAGGGCCATTCCAGGTCCTGCTGTCCACCCCCACTGCAATCCGCATAGCTCAGAGAAAAACCTGGGTCCACCTCACACACTGCAAAAAGACTTGCATCACACCAACGGATTCCGATAGGTAGACACCATGGCTGAAAGACCGTGGTACCGCTTTTGAAGGACGGGATGTGGGTTTAGGGGAACCATCTGTAAATTGACGTCAATATCACTGCTGATAGTGGTACCCATACTATGGTACGAGACACAGGAGTCTAGGGGACAACCCACTGATGCCAGATAACTGCAGCACCAGAGGCGTCTGTCGATAGGACCGAGCGCTATCGAGTAAAAAGAACTGCACACCCCCAATCTGATGAAAACATACACCGACCCAAAAGGGCAGTGAGCCCATATCTAAGGATTTCAACCCTGGGATTGCTTGGAACTTTACGGAAGGACAAACAACTAGTGTCCAATTTGACCTATGTTCGGTAATTCACTGTGGGAACCAGCAGTCGGGACATGTGTGGAGCACGAAGTACGTTTGCGAGGTACCCCATTCCTGACAATTTCAAGGTATACCTATGTCCACTAACCCCTAAAAGGAATGTTAAGTTAGCTCTGGCTCTGGCACAGGCCATGTAGACTACATGGCCTGTGCCACCAACTTAGGGATGGTACCATTCCCCTTAAATCCTTATAATAATTCACAAGGTTTTAAGTGCTTATTACAATTATATGCCTCTACCGCCATCCCTGAAAATTGTATTGCTCACCTGTTTCCCCCATGTCCCCTAAGGTTAGACCCCATGGTTCACGCCGTATGATGGTAACTTTACCTGTCTGCAGAGAGGCGGATCAGGACCGCACGTGGGAACACTGACGTCCTGCAACACAACCTTAAAAGTATCTGCGGGTGATGAAGGGGTGATCGATACTTGGGTGGCAAACCAGGCCACAGCAAGAGCGGACATCTGGTGGTTCTGTGGAGGGAAGACCCTCCACCCGCTACTACCCGCAGGTTGGCGTGGGACCTGTGCTCCAATACAGCAGATAATGCCCTTTTATGTCCTTCCAGTAAGTGGCAGTAGTAACCATGTTCTGCCAACTACAACTGATCCTAAACGACACAGGAGAAGTTCCCCTGGAGAACGTTCGATAATCGAGGATATATTTACGCTATCAGAGTACCACGAGGGGTCCCCGCAGAGTTCAAAGCTCGCGATGAGATAGCTGCACGACTGGAATCTGTGCTTTTCTGGTGGTCAACCATTAATAAAAATGTTGATCGGATAAATTATATATACTAAAACCAGCAAAGATTCATTAACTGTACTCGGGATGGGATAAGGGGCCTGGCAGAGCAATTGGATAAAACTAGTTTGATGACGTGGCAAATTCGAATGGCATTGGATATGTTGCTGACTAAAGATGGTGGCATTTGTAAGATGTTTGGCGACATATGTTGTACTTTCATCCCAAACAACACCGCTTGTGACGGCAGGGTGACCAAAGCATTGGTTGGACTGACAGCATTGTCCGAGTAGATGACGGAAAACACAGGGATATATAATCCATTCACCAAATGGCTGGGGACCATGTATAGTAAATGGAGTGGCATGTTACAATCATTCCTTATCAGTTGCAGTAATGATTGCAATTATAGCTACGTGTGGTTGTTGTTGTATTCCGTGCATTAGAGGGTTGTCTCAAAGGCTCATAGAGAACTAAAACTATGCTGCACACACAAGTTCCGAATGATGACAACAATGACAGTACAAATGCAAATTTTCAATTTCTGATCAAACCCAATCAGGAGGATTTTAATGATCTAACTCCTGTTCAGGATATGCTCAAGATTGCAGGTTCAGATGTCGATCTCAACATCTGATGGCCGAAAACAAAAGTTGACACAAACCACACCAATGGAAATTCTTACAATAATACAAAAGTTTAATTAGATAAGAATTTTTAGGCATTATGAAGAGTTTATAGAAAATCTCCAAAAGATTTTATAAGTCTCTGATGGCACAATGTATGCAGCCAATTAAGATTGTTTATCTCAACTTTGAACATACATGTTATCCGGGAAGAAGGTTGATGTTTTATATTTGGTTTATCGCGCAAGGGCAAGTCTTACCTAGCCAGGGAAAGGTCCATCTGTAGGATCCGATAGGACGACCAGTCAGTGTTCGACACCTTTTGAATATTTATTTTGGACCTTCCTCCCTCTTATTACACAGAGATTAAGAAATGTATTATTAATGTTCTAAAAGAGTTGTTTCAATTTTACACTGATGACTGTTTTTTGTATACCCCATTAGGATATGGAGTACCGCTGGGTGGTCGCCTAGGCAGAGGGACCATGAGAGAATTTCCCTGTCAGAATGGATACTGAGTTAAGGAAATCGTATCATTGTACTGCCCGGCAGGCTTTATGCTCTCACACCCCATATAAAATGTTATTCTTGGAATAAGCATAAACCGGGGGGAATGTGATGAGAATTGCATATGTCTATGTTTTGCTGTACTTTTCACATGAACTTTTGAACAAGGTTTTCTTCTAAAGGCTAACTGGAGTTCATGTCTTAAAAAAGACATGAACTAGTCACTTTCTGTGCCTTAATGTAAAGAGGAGAAAGGCAACATGTCTCAACCATCAGTTAAGGGAACTTCAACAGATGATCTGAGAGAGAAAGTGAGATTTTAACCCAGGCCACCATCGGAGACTGCAACCATAACGCAGTGCCTTAGACCGCAAAGCGCTAAACGAAGGCACAATCCATCCACAACAATATCAAGGGGAAGTGACATCCTACACTACAAATTTTAATTAACCGGACAGATACCAAAGAAAATGTTGAAATCCCCATAGTGTTTGGCCTCCTTTCAAATTCGTCTTCCTTGATTTCTGGCTCTTTCCGCGACTGCCAATACTTCCAGGACAGACAAGATCCACAAAAGGAAATGTCTTCTTGCATTCACTTTTGATTTGTGAATACTACAACCAAAAGGGGCATGATGTACAAAAAGATTGCTGCTTTGGGTTAAGGTTATGGTTAGATTAGGGTTAGGGTTAGTAAAAGTTATCTTGATTACATCCTCCGCATCGTCTGAGGACTGGGCAGTTGAAATCAGATGCCAAAGACAATGCAGGGGTCGGCGCACACCTTCAGCAGCTCTCCATTCCCATATTACCCACTCCATTATTCATGTAAAGTGTAGAGATAAAATAGATTTTGTCTCTGATTATATTACAAATTATTTTTACAGCTGGATCTCGTCTGATGGCTTTAGTTCAGGTTTTTTAGAAATTTATTCAGGTATCAGGACTGTATCCGAACCTTTAAATCAGGGTAAGGGATAGGGTTAGCCGTTTACCGTAGCTTGGGAGGCCAAAAACCAGCTAGACATGAGCATCGGTGGTTCAGTGGAAGAACGCTTGCCTGCCACGCGACCGGCCCGGTTTGACTCTCAGCCAATGCAGTGGTGTTTTAAAGACTCTGCCCATTAAAAAAGAGAAGTCATTCCACTTTGTGACAGGTAAAAACGTCTAATGCTAAAGTACGATGTGGCGGTAAGTCCAGGGAGCCAGTAAGGTGAGTGACGTCAAAGTTAACTGCATGACTGCTTCGTTGAAAATGCCACTGTCATGCAAATGCTGGTGCAAAGCAGACATTTAGGATAACATCTACTTAAAGAGCTTTTCAGAAGTGGGATTTGACCCGAGGTCTCCATGCGACCTGAACGCAGCTCCTTAGATCGCTCGACCATCCTGATGGCGAAGCACTCAAATAAGGTGCAATCCATCCACAACAAAAAAATCCCTTCTTGCGCGGAGCTTGATGAAAGCATTTGAAATCAATAAGCCATCAAAGAAAACTTGCCCATAAAAATGCCTTTGGCACAAAGCTTAATGCTATTCCTTCAGAACCGGCCTGAGTTTATTTTCCCTCCCTGTTTTCCTTCATTCTAACTTGCATCCGAAGTAGGTATTTGTGAAACAGGATGGAATTGTTCGTTTTACAGCAACAGTGAGCCTGTCACAATATACTTAATTGAATCAATGCCATCTCATGGGAAAAAAAGCTATACGAGCTTGGATCAAGGTAATGAACCACTGACATGTGACTCTCATGAGATTTTGCCTACAACCAACCAAAATTAAGGCTGCTGTTCAGGATTTTGAGGCGACTTCAGACATGCTTAGTTCGTTGTTCTATTGGCATGATTCTCGCTTTGGGTACGAGAGGTCCCGAATGAGCCCAGGAGACAAGTTAAAGCTATGTGTTTAATATTAACGTCCATTTGTCTCAAATACATCATGTTTAAATAAATTCAAATTGCAAGCCGTTCAAATCTTGGTGGCATTTGAAATCGATAAGCCATCAAAGAAAACTTGCCCATAAAAATGCCTTTGGCACAAAGCTGTATGCTATTCCTTCAGAACCGGCCTGAGTTAATTTTCCCTCCCTGTTTTCCTTCATTCTAACTTGCATCCGAAGTAGGTAATTTTGAAACAGGAAGGAATTGTTTGTTTACACTAACTTTGATCCTGTCACAATAAACTTGATTGAATCAATGCCATCTCATGGGGAAAAACCTCTACTTGCTTGGATGAAGGTAATGAACCACTGACAGCTGACTCTCATGAGATTTTGCCGACAACCAACCAAATTAAGTTTGCCATCGGGATTTGAGAAAATCCCAGGCATGCTTGGCTCGTTGGTCTAGTGGCATGATTCTCGCTTTGGGTGCGAGAGGTCCCGGGTTCAACTCCCGGACGAGCCCAGAGACAAGTTTGACCTACGAGTAACCGATTTTCACGCTCATTTGTCTCAAATAGGTCATGTCTAAATGAATCAAATTGCAAGCTCTACATTATGCAGCATACTGTAGGTTCCCTGATGAAATGGTTTAGGCTTTGCATTCAGTGATCCTAGTTCAAATCTTGGTGGACCCTGCTTCAGTTTAGTTCGTCCCTTTGCACTCTGAAAGTCTTCTGACACATCTGTCAATGAATTCGGGTCACACATTCGAAGTGCTTCAGGAAGCACTTTTCTGATATTCCTACGTTGTTTGACAACCTCACATGTTATTTGATGCTCTGCGTCATCAAGTTGACTGTGTATTACAGAAACAGGGCTCTTGTTTGAATGCAAGAAATCCCTTCTTGCGCAGAGCTTGATGAAAGTGCCACTCCCAGACGAGCCCAGAAAGAAGTTCCAGCTATGTGTTTGATATTAACGTCCATTTGTCTAAAATACATCATCTTTACATAACTTGCACGGCGAACATTGTGCAACATAGGTTCTAAGTGTAATGGTTTGGACTTTGCATTCAGTGATCCTCGTTCAAATCTTGGTGGACCCTGCTTCAGTTTAGTTTGTCCCTTTGCACTCTGAAAGTCTTCTGACACATCTGTCAATGAATTCGGGTCACACATTCGAAGTGCTTCAGGAAGCACTTTTCTGATATTCCTACGTTGTTTGACAACCTCACATGTTATTTGATGCTCTGCGTCATCAAGTTGACTGTGTATTACAGAAACAGGGCTCTTGTTTGAATGCAAGAAATCCCTTCTTGCGCAGAGCTTGATGAAAGTGCCACTCCCAGACGAGCCCAGAAAGAAGTTCCAGCTATGTGTTTGATATTAACGTCCATTTGCCTAAAATACATCATATTTACATTACTTGCAAGGCGAACATTGTGCAACATAGGTTCCATGGTGTAATGGTTTGGACTTTGCATTCAGTGATCCTCGTTCAAATCTTGGTGGACCCTGCTTCAGTTTAGTTTGTCCCTTTGCACTCTGAAAGTCTTCTGACACATCTGTCAATGAATTCGGGTCACACATTCGAAGTGCTTCAGGAAGCACTTTTATGATATTCCTACGTTGTTTGACAACCTCACATGTTATTTGATGCTCTGCGTCATCAAGTTGACTGTGTATTACAGAAACAGGACCCTGCTTCAGTTTAGTTCGTCCCTTGGCACTTAGAGTGCAAAGTCTTCTGACACATCTCTCTATGAATTCAGGTCACACATTCTAAGTGCTTCAGGTAGCACTGTTTTTATTTAACTATGTTGTTTAAAAACCTCACATGTCATTTGATGCTCCGCATCAACAAGTTTACTGTGTATTACAGAAACTGGGCTCTTATTTGAATGCAAGAAATCCCTTCTTGCGCAGAGCTTGAAATCAATAAGCAATCAAAAAAAACTTGCCTATAAAAATGCCTAGGGCACAAAGCTGTTTGCTATTCCATCAGAACCAGCCTCCCAGTTTACCTTTATTCTAACCTGCATCCTAAGTAGGTCATTGTGAAACAGGATGGAATTGTTCTTTTTACAGTCACAGTGAGCCTGTCACAATGAACTTGATGGAATCAATGCCGTCTCATGCGGAAAAAGCTATACTAGCTTGGATCAAGGTAATGAACCACTGACAGCTTCTAACATATCTGTCTATGAATTTGGGTCACACATTCTACTTCCCAAACTGGAGAATATACTCAGCACTTCACTCTGGTCAGTATTTTCCCCTGCCATGTTAAAAAGCACAGTCCATGCATTCCTCTTTCACCGGTGCTGACCTGTCTTGTAAGGAGGGGTCTTTTTTTTTCTTGCCACCTCAAGGGGATCCTGCCGCAGAAGGGCAAGCCCGAGGGCCCCTTCCGGAAGCAAACATTCACCTTCCCCGGGAAGATTACACTTGTCTTTTGCAACATGTTGAACACTTCTGTACAAACAACAACAACAACAACAACAACAACACATGCTGGTATAGTTGTGGAAATTATTTTACCTGAGGTGTCATAATCATTACTTTAGTACAAATTACAAGATGGTAAAGTAAGAGGAACACACTAGTTTTAATGGAATAATTATAATTCTTAAGTAATTCATAAATAAATTATTTGGAAGGCTGAATGTATTGTTATCGTGCATTTCCTGGTGAATAGATAGTGTAGATAATAACACAATGTACCATAAGGGATACAACTATTTCAAAATTAGATTAATGTAATAGTCAATCTTACATTTTCTGGCTGGTATCCAACACTAGTTTTATTGTATTCATGATTGTCTGATCATCATGGTGTTCTAAATTGGCTATTTATACAGGCGATGGTACACTTAACCGTATTAATCTTGCTACCTGTATCAAAGGACGACCCATAGGTCCAAGGTAATTATGGTATTACCATAGTGGTGTAACCTAAACAGCATGAATTGTTGTTTTTCCCTTTAACCGGTATATGAAGTTTTCAACCATCAACCAGCGATCGACGTGTTAAAAAGCAGTGATCACTGGTGTAACCTGAGGTTGATTGAAATGCCATTTAAAACGTGATTATTACCTGAACGTCGCTCTTGTGTTTAAAGTCTTAAAATCCGCGAAAGTGCTGGGATCGCAACTTGCTCCCCCCTCTTTGACACCCACTTTGTGGCCAAAAAAATATTACACCCATCTGTACCATAGAGAATGCATTGAAATCGTTTAGAGAGTTTTTGCAAAACAATCCCCGCCAGCCGCGCGACAGGCCCGGTTTTGATTCCCAGCCAATGCAGTGGTGATTAAACGACTGTGCCAATTGAAAAAGAGAAGCCATTCAACTTGGTGACATGTAATGATTTCTAACGCAAAACCCGGGTGTGGTAGTTAGAACAGGGGCCCGTTAGGTCCACGTTAACTGCATGACTGGTTGGTTGAAAATGCCACTGTCGTTCAAAGCAGATATTTAGGATAACATCTACTCAAAGAGTTTGTGAGAAGTGGGATTTGAACCCACTGCAAACTGAATGCAGTGCCTTAGACCACCCGGCCATGCTGACTGCAAAGTGCTAAGGGAAGGCACAATCCGCTACTACACATTCTAATCAACTGGATGGATACCTCAGAAAAAGTGGAAATCCCCTTGAGTTTGGCCTTCTTTTAAATTTGTCTGTTTCTCGATGTCTAGCTCTTTTCTCGATCGCAACTGCCAAGATCCACCAAAGTAAATGTCTTCTTGTTCATGGCGTCTTCATGTATTCACTTTTGATTTGTGCATACTACAACCAAAAGCGGCATAATGTACAAAAAGAGTGATACTTTTACATGTGGATCAGACAAAACCCAAAAAGCATTGCTTAAAATAAATAATACTCCCCACGAGACGGCTGCTCCATCCGTGGCAGCACCTGGGGAGGTGCTCCCCGCGATGGTCCAGCCTAGAGCTGCTCCAACTGCGTTAGGGTCTCCTGTGGCAGCTGTCC
Organism: Zeus faber; assembly: GCF_960531495.2. Lineage (NCBI taxonomy): Eukaryota > Metazoa > Chordata > Actinopteri > Zeiformes > Zeidae > Zeus > Zeus faber. Next base: position 146,781 of record NW_028293054.1, on the reverse strand, counting down.
CTGTGGCTGTCCCTCCTCCTGTGGCGGCTCATCCTGTGGCGACTCCTCCAGCGGCGGCTTTCTCGGCTGTGGCTTTTCGGGCAGTGGCTCCCCCAGTGGCATCTCCATCAGCAGATTCCTCAGGGTCAGGGACCCTGGCAGTGTCCCAGAGGAAGAGGAGGGATCACTGCCAGTCGGGCAAGGAGGCCCCCAAGAAGCTGAGAGAAGTGTCAGGGGGGTTTTACGGGGGGTGCGGCCCTGAAGCAGGGAGTAGGGATGGAGGTCAGGGGGCAGACCCCCTCCTTGGGGGAATGTCTCTCCTCTTTGTAGAATGATGGGCAAGGGGGCGCCATGGAGTTCCCCCGCTTCCCCCAACAACATGCCCTATTCCTGGGCTGGCCTCATGGACGAGAGCTTGGAGGACATGGTGTTGGGGTTGTATGACTGATGTTGGGTTTGTTCTGTGTTTAGTTGTGTGTAGTTTTGTGTTTTCATAGCATGTTTTTTTTTTCACATTTTGTTTTAAATGATTTGTTTGGGGGTCATCACAATTTATTCACGGGGAATGAGGGACTCAGTGAAGAGAAGGTTTTTTTTTCTATTTTGTTGGGGCTTTGGGTTGTATAATTTGTTTTATATATATTATATATTTGTATTATATATTTTCGAGGGACTGGGACAAGGGGAGGGGTCAGTCTGGAGTGTGGGGGGGTACACGCTTCAGGGATGGGTATTCTTTTTGGCAGAGGTGGTGTAAGGGTGGAGGGTTTTTTGTTGTGGTGCAGGGGAGGGTGCTGGGGGTGGATATTGTTTATGGGGGCATTCCTTTGAGGGTTTTTGTGCGGGGGGAGGCTTTTTTAAAGCGTGTCACCCGGCGGGTGCCACCTGACTTGGCAGAGGCTATGGAGACCCCCCTCACTCTGGAGGAGCTTGAGGGTGCCATCTGAAGGATGGGAAAGCGAAAGGTCCCGGGTATCTTCGGAGTTTTACCTCAAGTTTTAGGGGTTGCTTGGTCCGGGGGTGCTGGAGGTGCTGACCAAGGTCCTCCGCGCAGGGGCTCTTGGAGTGTTGATGGCTATGGGGGTGATTTCCCTATTTTCAAGAAGGGAGATGTCTCTGACGTTAATAACTGATGGCCATTGACCATGCTGTATGTGACAACAAGCTTCTGGCTAAGGTCCTAAGGTTCCTATCCTACCAGAAGAGGAGGGTGATGGGGGCTTTGGGCAACTTGGGGCCTCGGTCAGAGCAGGTGCCATGTCACTATGGCCATGCAGCGAAGTGGCTTCAGGCTCACCCTGAGGCCTTGGACAGGGGTTTGGGGCTGGACCAGAGGAGGCTCCATGCCCAGACAAGGCGGGGGGTGACCGTGCTGGCTGTTTTGGGCATCCTCGAGGCTGTCTGGCTGGCATTCAAGCCACCAAGCCTGGATAATGGCCGTAAACTGGTCCTGCCTCCAGAAATCACTGCCGGTGTGTACGACCTTGTACCGGCGACGCTTGGCAACATCCCCTGGTACCCCCGAGCCACGTGGCCAGAGGGGTGTGGGTAGAAGGGGGAACAGGAGGGAAGGCTTCCTGCTCTGGCTGCTCATAAGCCTATTCAAAAAGGGATTGCGGGTGGCCAGGCAGGACCTCATAAGGCTCAGGAGGGATTGCAGAGTCAGGGCAGACGTGGGGAAATGGGGACAGCACGGTGCCCTAGAGAGGTGGAAGGGGTATTTGGTTTGGTGTATGTTTTTAGGGGAGAATATAAATCTTTGTTTTTTTTCATGGTTCGTTGTATGTATTATGTTGAATATCATGTGTAACCGTTTGACTGTTGTTTTTCTCTGTTTGTTCCATTCATGGTTTGTCCGACAATGGTTTGGGGGATTGTATGATTTGTTGGTGATGTGTGGGATATAAAAAACATATCAAAACAAAAGACTTCCGTGGAGAGGAACAACCAAGAGTTTCACCTCATTTAAACGTTGGCAATTTTTCTATCAGCATTGTTCATGTCAATCACGGAGTATTTAACACTAAAATATCTGCCTTGCTAGCAGCAGAAGCGCGAACCAGTGAGCTTTTGTTTTATTCATTGACTATTTGATATATTGATTATTTATTTAAACATGTAACAATACCTTAAAACAAATCAAGAATAGCAATAAAAATTAACATTAAACATATAGAGGAAGACGTATACACTCATGTAGTCCTCTGCCTTCTCCATAACTTGAATAAGTAACTAAATATTTATCACATATGCAACTTAGAAACAACTATCCCAATGCTATTATGTACAACCCAGATATCTACCCAGTGTCAATCAGATATAACTTAAACAAATACCTCAACATTCATCCTACCAACCTTTCCTCTTCCCTATACCTCTGAAAAAATATTTTTATTGTAAATCTTCTTGAATTGAGTTATATGAGGACTTTGCTTGAGTCCAATATCTGCACCATTCCAGGAATCCCCCTGACAATGTGATATACACATAGGTGCTGATGGTAGTCAAAATGGTATGAACACAGTGTTTTTATGAAATAAAATGTCCTCCTTAACAAGAAACCTCATCTCTATCAAAGAACATTTTTGCATGTTCCCAAAAAGAAAATAATTTCTTGCTTAATTTGTGCAGTAATAAATTCTACCAGATCCATGAACTTCAAGTCATGTGACTTTAAATACAGCGTGTGAGTATGTTCACAATATCCTACATTGTTAACTCTCCTTCTGGCTCTTTTTTGTAGTATGCATAATGAATGTAATGTGCTTTTTTACATGTACATGTTACCCCACACCTCCACGCAGCAATTCAGATACAAGTATATGAGTGAACCATACAGAGTGTGAATTTCCTTTCATTTAAAAGTGAATGGTTAAAGCAATGGTGTAGAAATCTGAACAGGTGTCCCTGAGCAGGCTCAAATCCTTCCAACTATGCTTTGTACGGTTGTCCAATCTCTGAACCTATCTTAATTCTATGTGCCATCTTCTTCTCAAAATATGTCCGAAAATCAAGTGAATTACGTTTTGCTGCGACTTCCTCAATTAATCGGAATTTCCATGTATTTTCAGATCACAAAATATGTGGTCGTGGTTGAGTGTTTAAGGTTTATAGGTATATCTCCAAAATTCAAGTGTGTGTTTCCAGCTTCTTCCTCATTTCAATGTAGTTTCCCTGTCTTTTAAAATCACAAAATATATAGTCGTCGCCATTTCCTTGTGCAGGTTCAAATCCTGCAGACTACAATTTATAAGGTTGTCCAAACTTTAAATGTCTTTTACTGAACCTGAACTTCTTGCGCTAGTGTCTCCTTAAAATATCTCCGAAAGTCAATTACGTTTTGCAGGGTCTTCCTCAATTGATCAGAATTTCCTCCCATTTTCAAGCCCCAAACATTGTAGTCATGGCTGAGTGGTTCAGGTGATGGACTTGATATCCATTGGGGTTACCATGTGCAGGTGGAAATCCTCTATACTGCAATTGTCACAGATGACCCTGCTTTTATGTCATTTGAATTCCTTGTGCTAGAGTCTCCTGGAAATCTCTCCAAAATTCAAGTGCGTGTTTGCAGCTTCTTCCTCATTTGAACGAAGTTTCCTTGTGTTTTAACATCACAAAGTATATTGTCGTGGCCTTGTCCCTGTGCAGGTTCTGTAGTGGAAAAAAACGCATCTAACAATTAAACTGAAGAAGAGAAGTTCGAGAGAGTCGAGGTCTGAAGATATAAGACTTTATTATCACTTGCAAGAAGTGACAACAGAATCTGAGTTGGTTTGGCAAAGAACTCCCGAGCCGCTCACGGACTCCTCCTTTTAACCTCTTTCTGTTGGTCGAGAATGTACATCTGTTTCCTCAATTAGGATCCCTTCCTTCCTCCTATACGGTCAGTAGTGCAAAGAAGCCATTTGTCTTCATTCTTTAACGTCAGTTACAATAACAAACCTCCCGACACTAGTCCAGGCCATATTTTATGCGGGGGATGTTTGCATTCACACACCTTCCCATGTCATATGGCCCACAGTCAACAAAGCACTTATTCATGTCTTTGCTGACCCTTGTTTCACACACACTTACTTCATTCATATAGCATATGGGCAAGATAACGAATGTTCTTTCTTATTTAATGGTAGAATATAATGAACATATTTCTTTTAAATGTACTAGTAAATTTCTCCCATAGTTCAAATCCCGCAGACTACAATTTTTAAGGTTGTCCTACTTCTAAATGTCTTTTAATTCTGTGTGTCAGTTTCTGCTGAAAATATATCCAAAAGTCAAGTATGTTTTTGCAGTTTTTGATGATGTTTGAATTCATTACGCTCGTGTCTCTTCAAAAAATCTCCAGATGACAAATACATTTTTGGAGCCTCTTCCTCATTTGAACGGAAGTTCTTTGCATTTTAAATGAAATATCTATGTAGTGGCATCCGAGTGGTGAAGGCAATGGACTCTAAATCCATTGGGGTGTCCTGTCACAGGTCAAAATCCTGAAAACTACAATTCACAAATAGTTCCCTGCTTTCATGATGTTTTGACTCATTGCACTGGTATCTCCTAAAAAAAAGCTCCAATACTCAATTATCTTGTTGAATCTTGCCACCGGAGGTGCACAAGCCAGTGTATCATCAGTGCCGGTGCCAAGGCCAGATGAATTGTGAGGGTTGCGTCAGGAAGGGCATCCGGCGTAAAAACCATGCCAAACCAAACATGCAGACAACAAATCTGATTTCCATACCGGATTGGTCGTGGTCCGTGTTAACAACGACCACCACTGGTGCCGTCAGCCAACAGGGTGCCAGTGGAAATCGTGCTACTGTCGGCCGAAGAAGAAGAAGAGGGGGAAGTTTGTCCGGAGACAGTAGGAGAGGAAGAAGGGTAGGAGAGTCGGGTTGAGAGTAGGAACATTGAACGTTGGCAATATAAAGGGTAACGAGAGTGAGCTGGCTGACATGATGGAGAGAAGGAAGGTAAGGAGTAAGAACAGGAGTATCGGAGCCGGGTACAAACTGTTCTTCCATGGAGTGGAAGGCAGGAGAAATGTGGTAGGGATAGTCTGAAAGGAAAAATATGTCAAGAATGTTCTGGAGGTGTCGAGAGTGTCGGACAGAGTGATGAGCATGAAGCTGGAAATTGATGGGGTGATAATGAATGTGGTCAGTGCATATGCTCCCCAAGTTGGGTGTGAGATGGAAGAGAAAGAAGAATTCTTTAGTGAGTTGGATGTAGTGGTGGAGAGCGTCCCCATGGGAGAGAGAGTGGTCGTTGGAGCACATCTCAATGGGCATGTTGGCGAAGGGATCAGAGACATAGATGACAAGAAGGTGATGGTTAGGGATGGTGTCCAGGAGAGGAATGTGGAAGGACATATGGTGATGGAGTTCGCCAAAAGGATTCAATTGGCTGTTGTGAATACGTATTTCAAGAAGAGGGAGGAACACAGCGTGACATACAAGACTGGAAGAAGGTGCACACGGTGGACTACATCTTATGCAGGAGGTGCTGAAAGATTAGCAAATGCAAAGTGCTGGTAGGTGAGTTTGTTGGTAGGCAGCATCGGATGGTGGTCTGTAGGATTACTCTGGAGGCCAAGCGGAGGAAAAGAGTGAAAGAAGAGCCAAAGATAAAATGGTGGATGTTGAAAAAGGAGGAGTATTGCATGCATTTTAGGGAAGAGGTAAGGCAGGCAATAGGTGGGAATGAACGGTTACCAGATGACTGGGAAACAACTGCAGAAGTGGTGAGAGAGACGGCCAAGAAGGTACTTGGTGTATCATGTGGGAAGAGGAAGGAAGACAAGGCCTCTTGGTGGTGGAATGAGTATGTACAGGAGAGCATAGAGTAGAAGAGGTTGGCAAAGAAGAAATGGGATAGTCAGAAAGATGAAGAAAGTGAAAAGCTGAGAATACAAGGAGTGGAGGTGGAGAAGGTGGATGAGTTCAAGTACTTGGGGTGGACCATTCAAGGCAGCGGAGAGTTCGGGAGAGAGGTGAAGAAGAGAGTACAGGCAGGGTGGAGTGGGTGGAGAAGAGTGTCCGAAGTGATCTGTGACAAAAGGGTTCCAGCAAGAGTGAAGTGGAACGTCTACACGGCATGAGTGAGACCAGCTATGTTGTATGGTTTAGAGGTGGTGGCGGTGACAAAAAGGCAGGTGGCAGAGTTGAGGATGTTGAGATTTTTATTGGAAGTGACAAGGATGGACAGGATTAAGAATGAGTACATTAGAGGGACAACTCAGGTTGGACAGTTTGGTGGAAAAGGGAGAAAGGCCAGATTGAGAGGGTTTGGACATGTGTGGAGGAGAGATGAGAGTTACATTGGGAGAAGGATGGTGTGGATGGAGCTGCCAAGCAAGTCTGGTATAATTGATGCCATAGAAATCCTCAGCATAGCACGCTCATGTTTTCCTAGTAGATGTAGGTGGATCCACACAGGACCGACCTACTTTGGGCCAGTTGTCTTGTGTTTGGATACTTTGCCTCACTCAAAGAGATGTATAAATCAGGCAGCGTGGATGTCTCAAACTTGTCTCTGACCGTAGAGTCGCAGAAATGGAGATACTTTATATTTCCTAACGTTTTGACACAGCAGTCGCCATTGGAAACAACTAATGTCATGAGCAAACTACATGACTTTTAAAGTTGTCAGATGGCTGTAGTGTTTACACTTCACAACTTGCTGTATGTATTCAGTAATCTTGCACTCTTGTGGTTCGCAAACTACATGACTGATTGGCAACAGGGCGTCACACATTACAAGATCTTTCGCTAGGAGGAATCCCTGTCAGGTCTCCAAACTACATTTTGTCACGAAAACACACACAAGAAGTGACACCGGAAATGACGCGATACCTTGCGCTGGACTGGTTTATTTATTTTTTATTGTATTCTTGATTCCCGTAAAAAAATGAATAAAAGCAGAATTTAAATACAAAATATATTAAGAACCTAGAGAAGAAAAGTGAAATAGGTATGTTGTGTTTGTGGCAGCTGCTCCGCTGCACTCCCATTTCTCAGTCTCTCCTTCTCGACTCCTCTATCCGCCTCACTCCATGTCTGTTCTCATTGGATCACTCCCCACTCAATTCCAACACGACCTGATATTAAAACTGCTTGATATCTCGCCGGCGTCTGCGAGCAATCGGCCAACGCTGGGCGAGCAGTCAGATCGCATTGTGAGCAGTCCATACCACACTCCCGTCATTCACGAGAGAATGCTATGATTTTACTCCAATCTGTAGCTTTGCTTGGCAATCTGGAAAAACCTTTCGGCGAGTGGAAAATCAGGCCAGAATAACATTGTCTGAACTCAGGCCTAAAGACACGCAGGAAAGCGTATTGGTACCAGCAGGGGGCATCTGCCTCTCCTCCTGCTGCGTAGTGGCCCATTATACAGACAATGGTTGGAAAATGGCTGGAGAAACTGATAATCCTGAGAAAAATAATACTTAATTTTAATCATTTTGATGATGAGATAATAATAATAATAATATGGAATACATTGGGTTTGTGATATAGCAATATATAATATAATCTGATAATCAGTTGAAGCTCTGGATGGCACGTTGAGGTGCAGAGGAGGGATTAGGCGAATCAGGGAATTAGAGAAAGATTTAGTTTTACTTAGTTTCCTGATTTTCTTGGATTTAAAATTCAAGGTTCAAGATGTTTATTTATCACATATTTATACAACTGGGCATACATATATGTAGAAGTGACGTGCGGTGAGGTTCGTGGCTGGTGAGATACTGACTTTTTCAGAGTCAGATTTACAAATATATGAACCCAATAGAGTATCTTAAATTCACCATTCAGTTGGCAGCTTGCACATTGGCTACTGGTTGTGTTTCATATCTCATATCAGCATTCTTTACACACATAGTTAAGTTTCATATTTGGCCAAGAAAGAACGTTAATTTTATAGCGGCTCACGAAAGAGCGCATTTGCTCTTCATCCTCCGTGTGTTCTTAATTTGCCATCGCAACTCCTCAATTACTATTAGTATTTAATTGATTACATACTCATTCAATACAAATAAAAGGACATACTGCAGTGTACGCATGGTCTTACCTTTAATTGTAAATTAAGTCCATGCTCCTATCATTCTGGACAAATATCTCCGTGAGCTTGTTGTAAAAGTCCTCCTTATCTTCCTATAGTTTTAAAAGTCTCTCGGTCTCAAAGGAGATTATTGATGCACACGCCCCCTTAAGTGAGGCAGAGGTACTGGCTGCCTCACCTCATGCTTTTTCACTGCGGTTTTATGTCAGATTAGCAAGACTAAATATGTTATACACATACATTTATGGAAAGTGAGGACATACAATAAACGTGTCTACAAACATTACCTTGGTGACAAACAGTGAGAAGCAAAAGGCGCATGCGCTCAACCCAGTTCGTGAGGGATTGTGCAATCTGAGATGAGGCTCCGCCCCTCGCTGCCTCACCTTGCGCGTCTCCCTTCTAATTGAACAGGAAATACGCAAATGCAGCGATTTTGAGAATAAAAATGATTGAAATTATTGGAATCGTGCATAAATTACATTTATAGCGCAGCTCAGAAGAGAGATATTAATATTTGTTTTATTTTATCCTCATTGTTTTTTTCTTTTCATGATGACAGCCTCCCCTGACCGCACGTCCCTGATGTGATAGTGTGTTCATACATATTTAAACATGGTAAGTGCTGTTTGAGGGAGGAGGTGAGATTAGGAGCGTGGGCTATGTGCACATTTTATAGTCATTAAGCTTTACATTCGGCGACACATTTTGTTTTTAACATTTTGATTCAGTATTTACATTTAGATGTAATATTTCACATTTATTTTTTACATATGAACATATTGTTCACAATGACATATTTCACGTTGTTTTACATCTATTTCTGTCTCAAATGTGAGGAAATTGACCTAAATATTCAAAATATAGATCCTAGAAAAATTAAACCAAAGTGTACTTTATTTTTACGGCAACCCATAATATACTGCCAATCAAGCATTAATATAAACCATAAACTATTCAAAATACTCAAAAAAATCAAAACAACCATTTTCAATATTAATAGTGAAAATAAATGATTTGAGGTCATTTGATGAAGAAGAAAAAGTTTTATTAACTTTTAATTCACTAAAAACATTTTTTTGCCCCTCGCTTTCCTGTGGGTGATGGACATAGACAGACATAGAAAGAGAGAGAAAATTAGACACTTCTGACAATGAACCAGAAACAACATTTTTGGAGGAATTATTCTGGTTTTTGCACATAGACCTGGCAACCCTGGTGAAGTCTTCTTGTCAGAAGTGTCTCTTTTTCTCTCTCTCACTATGTCTCTGTCTCTGTCTGTCGATCGCCCCAGGAAAGCGAGGGGCAAAATAACTTGAAGTGTGTTAAAAATCTGCCAAAAACTGGTTTAAATGTTTCCAACCGAATCCAAATGTGCCATACATGATCTCAAATAATTTATTTTCAATATTTATATTATAACTTGCTTATGTTTCTAATTTTTTGATTGAATAACATTTTGAACTTGACACTGTATATTAATTAAACTAATAATATTGTAGTTTACCTTTCATGTGAGTGGCACAGACTGTTATGAAAAAACAGCTGTATGATTACTCAGTGTAAAGAATACACATTTGTTTTCATTCTTACAATTGTATTTTGATGTGTGGTTCATATATGTCAGAAGCTCTCCAGGTGCTTTTAACTGGCAGCATTCAAAAGCTCACTTGGGAATCAAACCTTCAAATGTACAAACCAGAGACTCTCACCCAGTGACTTACCTCTTCACGCCACTGAGTCTTAACAACATGACGTCATTCCTCGAGGCATCCGCTTTGAATTTGCTGGTTCTTGGCGCGTCCAGCCTATCACACCACACGTGAAAATCTCCCACATTAATAACGTTTGGCACAAAGAACGGTTCCAGGCTCTTAAAGAAGCCTGTCGACGCCTCCCTAGCCAACCAACTGAACTCCTTTTATGCACGGTTCGAGTCTGGCAACAGCACCGCTAGCTTGCCGGCTATTTGGAGTTACACCGCTGGGGATGAGCGCGCACTCTCAGTGTCTGTGCGCGAGGTCAGGAGGGCTTTGATGCGGGTGAACACCAGGAAAGCTGCGGGCCCAGACGGCATATCTGGGCGAGTTATGAAGACCTGTGCTAACCAGCTAGCTCCGGTGTTCACCACAATATTCAACATCTCCCTGGCTGAATCAGTGGTCCTGTCCTGCTTCAAGAGGTCCACCGTCGTTCCTGTCCCGAAGATCGCCTCTCCAACCTGCCTGAATGACTACCGTCCGGTGGCCCTCACCTCGGTGGTCATGAAGTGTTTCAAGAGGCTGATTAAGGATTACATCTGCGCCTCCCTCCCCCGCACCTTGGACCCGTTGCAGTTCGCGTTCCGGCAAAACAGATCCACGGATGACTCGGCCTCCCAGGTACTGCACACCACCCTCACGCACCTGGATGGCCAGAAGGGGGCCTATGTGAGATTGCTGTTCATCGATTATAGTTCAGCTTTCAATACCATAGTCCCCACCAGACTGGCTGTCAAGCTGATGGAGCTTGGACTGAATGCTCCGCTGTGCGCCTGGATCCTGGACTTCCTCACAGCCCGCCCCCAGGTGGTCAGGGTGGGGAAGTACATGTCAAGCTCCCTCACCCTGAATACAGGATCCCCCCAGGGCTGCGTCCTCAGCCCCCTACTGTACTCCCTGTACACACATGACTCTGTGGCCAGGTCCAGCTCCAACACCATCATCAAGTTTGCTGACGACACCGTGGCCGTGGGCCTGATCACCGACTGCGATGAGAAGGCCTACCGCGAGGAGGTGGCTGACCTGTCACTCTGGTGCCAGGACAACAGCCTACACCTGAACGTCAGCAAAACCAAGGAGCTGATTGTGGACTTTAGGCGTGGATCACAATCGAGGACGCACGCGCCCTTGTGGATTAATGGGACTTCTGTCGACAGGGTGAGCAGCTTCAGATATCTGGGAGTCCACATCACAGAGGACTTAACATGGACTGTACACACAGACACTCTGGTGAGAAAGGCGAGGCAGCGTCTTTACCACCTCAGGCAGCTGAGGAAATTCCGGGTCTCGTGAGGATCCTCAAGTCCTTCTACTCTGGAGCAGTGGAGAGCATCCTGACAGGCAACATCACTGCCTTGTTTGGGAACTGTACTGCTCAGGACAGGCGGGCCCTGCAGAGGGTGGTGCGTTCAGCTGAACGTACCACTGGAACTACCCTCCCCCCCTTGCAGGAGCTATACACCAGGAGGTGTAGTAGCAGAGCCCGCAGGATCATGAAGGATCCTCATCACCCCAACAACAGACTGTTTCAGCTGCTGCGGTCAGGCAAGCGCCTCCGCAGTCACGCAGCGAGAACAGAGAGACTGAGACTGAGTTTTTTCCCACAAGCCATTAGAACTGTCGATGCTGACCTCACCAGGGGTCCTCACTGAGCCATACACATAGGCTCCACTACCTACTGTACTGTATGTAGCATACTGTAGGGTTGTTCGTGATGCCGTATTGCTGCGCCGTACTGTTGTATACTGTGCTGTATTATCCCAAATACTACCTCACTTTATTCACATTCACATGCCACTTTAATTCACATGCCACTTTAATGCACATATCTGTATATACATAAGCATATTCCCTCTATCTATTCCATTTTATTTCATTTTATTTTTATTGTATTTTATTTTATTCTATATATTTTTATTTTATTCTATTAGTATTCAACTTACTGTATTATGTTTTAGGAGTCAATTAGTCGGTCTGTTAGAAAGAATTTTTTTTTTTTTTTCCTAGGACATATTGTGTGTTATCACCGGGTGTGTTGCATTACATTTCACTGCATATATGTATGAAAGTATGTATATGTATGTGACAAAAAAATATCTTGAATCTTGAATCTCTTGAATCTTAAATTATATATTTAGTGAAATTAAATGCATCTGTGGAATAATGCCTTATATTTTATATTGTGAAGTTGTCTTATACATTTGTGTGGTTCATATAATTAAGTCATGTCTTAGTAAAATTGTAGATGGATCGGGATCATATACTTTGGTTTTCCATCTGACCTTTTCTTATTTGTTAAAAAATCATCACACTGGAAACAAATAACTCAGTTCTGCAAGATTGAACTTTCAAACCTAATAAAACTAACTAAATAATGTGAGTAAGTATTGTGAGTTATTTTAAATGAAGTTGCAAAATACCTAAGGAAAAGGAATAGTAACTTATTGAAAAGAGGTAGACCTGCATTTTGTCTGTAATATTATCATAATAATTTTACATTGTTTATTTTTCAGATATTATTGAATTAAATTTTCCAGCAGAAAGACTAAAGCATGTTTGTATGACTTGTAGCGTAGGGCCAGTGTGGCCTCCTCTACGTCCACTGTGAAGCTTTAACACCACGGGCTGAAGCACAGGGAGTCATTACAGCTTGTTCGGCGTTTGAAGTGTATCTCAGGTCTGATCTACGAGGAGACCCGCGGTGTTCTCAAGGTGTTCCTGGAGAACGTAATCCGTGATGCCGTCACCAACACCGAGCACGCCAAGAGAAAGACCGTCACCGCCATGGATGTGGTCTATGCTCTGAAGAGGCAGGGACGCACCCTGTACAGTGTCGGCGGTTAAACTGCAACAGCTCCACTTAACAAAGGCCCTTTTCAGGGCCCCACCTCCACTGTGAAGAGCCTCCTTCTTTAAGCTTTGTGTGGGACGAGGCACATACTCAACACAAATACGACATGCTAAACGACCAGAACAACATACCACCATCTGCTGTATGGCAATTAATTACACTTTACTATAAATACACTATCGTTTTATAACGTCGTCTGATCACAATACTTTAATTGATTGGCGGTAGAATCTGCAAGTGACACTGGGCATGCTCCAGTTGCTTTCGAGGACTAGAACACAGAGACTGAGGTTTGAAAATAAGAATCTGTAAATTTACCTTTATCTGATTATTAAAAAGACTTATATTGTGCCTAATGCAGTGAATGGTTATAATATGAGAGCAATTTGAATAACATGCTCCTTTTTGATTGAAAAAGAGAATGAGAAACAAGATTTAGGATTCAAGAGGTAAGATGGGACATTATAAAAGATCTTTTTTTTTTATGTCTTACTACTTAACTACAAAAAAGAATTGTCCTTTATACTAGTACGGGGATCATGTCGCCCACCTGGTCACAATGCATAGGTCACAGTTCAGCACTTGTCCGACGTAAATCTACACAATTCTTCCTCTAGCCAGGCTGGATGCATCAACACATTTTCTCTCCCATAGGGCCTCTGAATAGACACGTTATTTTTGTTCTCCGTATGACATGGAAGCAATAAATTAAAAGTAACATACGTTAGTAATTATACCATACAATCACTATACAATGGGCTCTGATTCTTGAGAACCCAGGGCCCTCATTCAGACACCTCATGATCCCCCCTTCGAGACTATACAAAGTCTCGACAGAGAGAAGAGTAATTGAACTTATGATGTTAATTGGCTTAATATAAATCACTTAATAACAAACAAAATTGATTATAAAATACCCTTCTGACCATGCTTAGTCGCAGCAATACAGAAAATTTGTGGAGTGTGAGAGCGAAAAACCCATCAGGCAGCTTCCTTTCTTAGTGCATCCAGCAAATAATCAAGACAGGAAAATGCTCTCACGGTCCCTCTGCCCTAAGCAACCACCTAAGGTACTCCAAATCAATTAACAGAAAAAGCCGAAGGGTTTAGAAAACTGTATAGGATGTTACATATTAGTGCGTACATTTAGAACCTCAGAAAAAAATCAAAAATTTGTCATTCATTTTCCTCCTCCATTTTGGAGTGCCCATGTTTGAGTGTTCAAATCCATCAGGCTGTTAGGATCTCTGGACACAGCCATCCTCTGACTGGTCCTGAAAGAAAGAATCACCAGCCAGTATCTTGCACAAACATCAAATACAGTATAATAATTTCCCTTTTGCATTATACTTTAACATTAATCCAATATATGATTAACCAATTCAGATCTGTGTGTTGACAAATTTTAACAATGGGATTTTTTCAGCACACCATTCATTTTTTCACAAATAACTTGACTTTCTGGATGATAAACAGCTCCTAAATGTTGTTTAATTCCCATTTTTCTGAATTAATTTTACTGTTCTATCCACAAACTCTTTCCCATTATCTGAGGATATGCGATCTGGAAGTCCCCACCTGCTTATGACCTTACGACACAAGATCTTGGCTTGGCAACTGACTGAGCATCTTTACGCTTGGTTGGACATGCCTCAGGCCACCGTGAAAATCTATCCACGACGAATAACATGTATCTTTTACCTCCTATTGATCTTATTCATGTCAACAAAATCCACAACCAACTCACGCATAGGACCTGTCTGAGTTGGAATGTGACCAGGTGGACTCATCACACCCCTCCGAACATTGTTTTGACATAATGAATTTGCTCAAGTAAATACGGTGCCCAAAAACCATACACTTTTGGGATTTTTCTCCTTACCTCTCCCCTTGCAACATGGGATAACCCATGTGCTTCCTGAATCATCAGACCTAGTAGGTTGGGGGGTGCTACCATCAGTCCTTCATGATTCCTCCACAGACCAGCAGAATCTTGTGTGGCCCCTCGGTCCAACCATAATTGTTTATCTATGGCTGACGCCTCTTCTTGCATCGCAATCACATCTCTGAGCGTGATTTTATCTTCCAGGTCCACTTCATGGGTGACCCCAAGAACCTTGCCTACTTTATTTGCTCCTGTTACTGCTTTTGCAGTCTCATCAGCCGCTTTGTTATCTTGTGTGACCCTTGACGTGTCCATTTTGTGTGCTGCACACATAGCTTCAGCTATTTCCTTTGGTTTCATCATTGCATGCAACAATTTCCTTATCTGGGCATGCTGATGTATCGGAGAACCATCGTTTTTTTTAAATCCTCAATTTTTCCACACTGATACGAATAAATGACACACATTAATTGCATATGCACACTCTGTATATATTTTCACTCGCTTGCCTTCGGCCAATAGAGAAGCTACAGTCAGGCCCACAAGCTCAGCAAGCTGTGCAGAAGCAGGTTGTGGTATTACTTCTGCTTTCTCAACAACAAATTCAGTTCCCTGGGCTTTGACTACTGCATAACCAGCACTCAATGTGTCTCCTATTCGATAGCAGGACCTATCAGTCCAATACTCCACATCTGACACATGCAGTGGGAAAGCTTGCAAGTCTGATCTGAGCTTTGCATATCTCTCTACTTCCTGAACACAATCATGTGGCTCTCCATCCTCTGGTGTTGGTAAATTCTCAGCTGGATTTACCATGACACACCATACTAAGGTGACATCTTCCTGCTCTAAGTGCCTGTGATAGTCTCTTAGCCTAGACATAGTCAATGTACATTTACCGAAACTCAAAAGATTTCTGAGACTTTGATGGGTAAGAATTGTCATTGGGTAACCCATAGTTACTGAGGATGCTTTATCATGCATTAGATAAACTCCCACCATTGCTCTGTAGCACCGTGGTAGCCCCAATTATACTTCTGAATAGGCAGTAGAATAATACGAAACAGGTTGAGGGCTTGTCCCTGTACTTGTGGGCTGACAAAGAACTGCACATGCATATTTTCCCCCAGTGGACGTAGCCACATACAGCAAAAAGTTTGGAGAGTCGTCTGGCCGCGCTAGCACTAGAGCTTCTTGTAGCCTTTGTTTCATCGTTTCAAATGCCATAAGACCTTCCTGCGTCCAGGTGAGGTTGCAATGGAGTTGAGCATTCCTTGTCTCTTTTATCATGGCTCTCAAAGGCCTTGTTAAGCAGGCATAATCTTCTACTGTCAGTCTACTAGCTGAAGAACATTCTGCAATAAAAAAGAAACGTCATCATCTCTCTGACTGTTCTAGGCTTTGGTGTCTTTCGAAAGGCTTCCAAGTGACTCTCAGAGATTCGTCTGTGTCCAGGGGTTATTGTTTGACCCAAATAAATTACTTTTTCTTGATAATACTGTAGCTTCTTCTGAGAAGCCTTGTGTCCTTTGTCTGCCAATAGCTGTAACAGTTTGATTGAGTCCTCATTGCACGTTTCCTTATCTGGTGAACAGATAACGACGTCGTCCACATACTGACAGTACTTTTCAAGATCTGATCAATCCCAGCCAAGTCATCCTGCAACACTTTATTGAGGGGGGAGGGGCTCAACACAGCCCCTCTTGTCAAGAGGAGTTAACTAAGTTCCATTCTCTATGAAGCACCACCCCTTGCTCCGCCTCTTAAATTTAGCAAAGGCTTCCAGTATGGACTGGTTGTCAGCGAGTGAACATCCTGTTTTGGCTCCCGTAGGAACAGCCAAGCTCACTGCCTCATAAATCATAGCTGTTTTTCTCACCCAGCAGCTGAAACACAAAAGCTCTTTTCTTGCATCAAAAACCAGCATCTCCCTTCACCCCAACAAGACTATGTGCTCTTTGAACCAGACAGGACTCACAGAAATCATCGCCCCACATCCCAAACATAAAAAGAAAAAAAATAAATAAAACACACTCTAATCAAACAATTCACAAATCCTACTTCCAATTCAGAGCAGGAGATTTTCTTTTCTTTTCTGGATGTGTACATGCATGTGTCGGCAGACTGTGTCTCTAGTCCTTCAGAAGGCTCATTTTGTTATCAAATATATAAAGTCCTGTAAAGGTTCATAGCCTTTATCAAATGTACAACCGTCCTTGCAAAAATGGCTCATATATATTTATCAAACGTCCTTAAAGAAAAAGGCTCATATATATTCATAAAACGTCCTTAAAGAAAGGCCCATAATCTTTATTATCAACTTTTCAAAGTCCGTAAACAGGCTCATATATGTTTATCACTCGAGGTGCAAGAAATTTTTCTCTTTATGTATTATTGAACTGCTCACCACATATGTATGCCTATTTAATAACACATATATTATATATATATCACTTACACATACACAAAACATTACACAAAGCTTCACACATCTCCAGATGTGGCACTTTCACACTCACACACACAAAAAGAAAAAAAGAAAAGATATGTCTGTCCAACAACACATCTGATCCTCCAAAGACTTCAACAGCGCTTAGCTTTATGTTTTGACTTCGGCCAACTTCCACGCAGCATTTACACATGTACACATGTCTTTCTGTTTAAGGAGATACGGGCCGTCTTCGTTAATCTTGCATGGTTATTCAAAGAACTTTTGGCTACTAGTTCTGCCATTCTACAATTACTTTTTACTTCAACTTTCTCCACATGTTTTAAGCCTTTAACGTTTACTTTTAACTTCAACTTTTATTTCTCTCGTCTCTATTCTCTATTTCAACTTAATTCTCTTTTTCTTCGTTTATTATTCTCTTATCTCCCTTATTTACATCTTTTACAACTTAATAAACCCCAATTTAGACGGAAACTCCCTTCGCACATCAATACATTATCTCTCATCTCCGCACAATCTGCTCTGCTCTTAGTGCAGCCTATCTGCACTAAACACAACCGCTTCCGACCACATACTGTAACAGCTCGTATTGTAAGTAAAAACTCACCCTTGAGACATTAAGTGGTATTTTCTGAAGCGGAGCGGCAGTGGCAGATGAGGCCCAACACATCCTGGTTCTTGACGCCACTTTGTAGTTTCTGGATGATTTTGATGTGTTGATGAAGAAGGAGTGACCACTGATGCTGACTTGATTCAAATAATAGTTTTATTACACAAATCAGCATCAAACCAGACTTGCCTAGGACGTCCAGGAGAGAACAAAGCCGGAAGTATTCTCTCGGGGAAGAAGTAAAAGACTTGTCCTTTATACTAGTACGGGGATCATGTAGCCCATCTGCTCACAATGCATAAGTCACAGTTCAGCACTGGTCCGACGTAAATCGGACACTCCACTTGATTGATCAAAAATAAACCTAACCCACCCACACATACACACACACACACACACACACAGGCACACACACTTCGGACTTTTACCCCTGAAAGATAGTGGACTTTCAAAATGCTTTATCAAAAAGCATGTCCTATACTTCTGTCTTGAAAGAATTAAAGATGATATACCTAAAATCTTTTCCTTGCGATATTGGTTTCTTCTAACTCTGAAGGTCATTCGAAGGTTTTCAGATGTTGGTTTTAATTGTACAAGGGTCGGATCAGAGAGGTGCTAAGGAGCAGCTCTCTGAGTGGATATATATATATACAGTGGGGCAAAAAAGTATTTAGTCAGCCACCAATTGTGCAAGTTCTCTCACTTAAAAAGATGAGAGAGGCCTGTTATTTTCATCAGAGGTATACCTCAACTATGAGAGACAAAATGAGAAAAAAAATCCAGAAAATCACATTGTCTGATTTTTTTAAAGAATTTAGTTGCAAATTATGGTGGAAAATAAGTATTTGGTGAATAACAAAAGTTCATCTCAATACTTTGTTATATACTCTTTGTTTGCAATGACAGAGGTCAAATGTTTTCTGTAAGTCTTCACAAGGTTTTCATACACTGTTGCTGGTATTTTGGCCCATTCCTCCATGCAGATCTCCTCTAGAGCGGTGATGTTTTGGGGCTGGGCAACACGGACTTTCAACTCCCTCCAAGGCTTTTCTATGGGTTTGAGATCTGGAGACTGCTAGGCCACTCCAGGACCTTGAAATGCTTCTTACGAAGCCACTCCTTCGTTGCCCAGGCGGTGTGTTTGGGATCATTGTCATGCTGAAAGACCCAGCCACGTTTCATCTTCAATGCCCTTGCTGATGGAAGGAGGTAATCTCACAATACATGGCCCCATTCATTCTTTCCTTCACACGGATCAGTCGTCCTGGTCCCTTTGCAGAAAAACCGCCCCAAAGCATGATGTTTCCACCCCTATGCTTCACAGTAGGTATGGTGTTCTTTGGATGCAACTCAGCTTTCTTTATCCTCCAAACACGAGAAGTTGAGTTTTTACCAAAAAGTTCTATTTTGGTTTCATCTGACCATATGACATTCTCCCAATCCTCCTCTGGATCATCCAAATGCTCTCTAGCAAACTTCAGACGGGCCTGGACATGTACTGGTTTAATCAGGGGGACACGTCTGGCACTGCAGGATTTGAGTCCCTGGCGGCGTAGTGTGTTACTGATGGTAGCCTTTGTTACTTTGGTCCCAGCGCTCTGCAGGTCATTCACTAGGTCCCCCCGTGTGGTTCTGGGATGTTTGCTCACCATTCTTGTGATCATTTTGACCCCACGGGGTGAGATCTTGCGTGGAGCCCCTGATCGAGGGAGATTATCAGTGGTCTTGTATGTCTTCCATTTTCTAATAATTGCTCCCACAGTTGATTTCTTCACAACAAGCTGCTTACCTATGCAGATTCAGTTTTCCCAGCCTGGTGCAGGTCTACAATTTTGTTTCTGGTGTCCTTTGACAGCTCTTTGGTCTTGGCCATAGCTACATTCACAAAAATGGGGTCAAAAACCTTCAAGTCAGAACATCAATGCACTTTTCATCAGAAACTGATTGACACAAAATCACTTTTTTCTCTACCCATTGCATTAATAACGGAGTGGGTAATATGGGAATGGAGAGCTGCTGAAGACGTGCCCCGGCCCGTGCATTGCCTTTAGCATCCTATTTCAACTGTCCAGTCGTCAGACGAAGCGGAGGACGTCATCGTCATCATCAAAACCTGTTATGTAATTAAACTTTTGTGTCATTACAAGAATTTCCATTGGTGTGGTTTGCGTCAACTTTCGTTTTTGGCCATCAGACTCCAGCAAAGTTGAGGTCGACATCTGAACCTGCAATCTTGAGCATATCCTGAACAGGGGTTAGATCATTAAAATCCTCCTGATTGGGTTTCATCATAAATTCATAATTTGCATTTGTACTGTCATTGTTTGTTTTCATCATTCAATTGTTGTCATCATTAAGAACTTGTGTGTACAGCATAGTTTTAGTCATGGCGTTCTCTATGAGTCTTTGAGACAACCCTCCAATGCATGGAATACAACAACAACCACACGTAGCTATAATTGCAATAATTACTGCTAATGATATAAGGATTGATTGTAACATGCCACTCCATTTACCAAACATGCTCTCTAGACATTTGGTGAATAGATTATCTATCCCTGCATTTTCGGTCATCTCCTCAGACAAGGCTGTCAGTCCAACAAATGCTTTGGTCACTCTGCCGTCAGGAGCAGTGTTGTTTGGGATGAAAGTACAACATACGTCGCCAAACATCTTACAAATACCACCATCTTAAGCGAGCAACATATCCAATGCCATTCGAATTTGCTACGTCATCAAACTACTTTTATCCAATTGCTCTGCCAGACCCCTTATCCCATCCCGTGTACTGCTGAGGCAGCTAATCCCAAAGCAGCCCAAAGCAGCCCAAAGCCCAAAGTCCAAAGCCCAAAGCCCAAAGCAGCAAGGAAGACAGCTCCAAAGAAGAAATAAATTCATTCCGTCCCGTTGGACCCACAAAGGCTCTTTTCAGAGCCTTCCACACCCTCATAGAGAGCACGTCTTCGACAACTATCGATGGAAAAATTGGCATTTTAGAAACAATAATAATAATAAATCCATATTCAAAAGAAAATAACACTCATTGGTGGCTCAACACTGACGTGGAGCCTGTAGAGAGAATCATCAAAATAATTATAATATAATAATACTTGACAGTTTTTACTCATAATGAACATATTCCACTGCTAATACATAATAATAATATCAATTATGTTCTTATATATATAGATATATATATAATAAAAAAACGTTTTTATATAATACATATTTATAAACTTTAAAATAAAAATTAAATGTTCATTCATTTAATTATTCATTTCAGTTATTTATGTTGATGTGATAGTATAAGATTTCACTTCATATATATATTTTTAAAATTACATTATATTATAATACATATTTTTCTCTACTCCATGACACATATTTAGCATATAAATATATCATCAGTGTTTATTGAAAATAACTCCATGAACTAATAAAAAACGTCAACCATTCAAAATGTTTTGGCGGAACTTTCATGAATCATGGTCACGTGACAACCGCCATGGACCAATCAGCACACAGCACGAGCGCAGAAGGGACTATATATGTATCTGAGCTCCACCGCTGCGATTCATTCTTGTTCCTAAACCAGTTGAGAGTAGCCTGAGCGATGGCCAGAACCAAGCGGACCGCCCGTAAATCCACCGGGGGGGAAGGCTCCCAGGAAGCAACTTGCAACCAAAGCTGCCCGTAATAGCGCCAAGCGAGTCAAGAAGCCTCACCGTTACAGGCCCAGTACCGTGGCTCTCAGAGAGATCCGTCGTTATCAGAAATCCACCGAGCTGCTCATCCGCAAGCTGCCCTTCCAGCGCCTGGTCAGAGAGATCGCTCAGGACTTCAAGACCGACCTGCGCTTCCAGAGCTCCGCTGTCATGGCTCTTCAGGAGGCCAGCGAGGCTTACCTGGTCGGCCTATTCGAGGACACCAGCCTGTGCGCCATCCACGCCAAGAGTCACTCGTGCCCAAGGACATCCAGCTGGCCCGCCGCATCCGGGGAGAGTGCGCCTAGACACACGCGCCGCACTTCAACACAAACGCCTCTTTTAAGGGCCACCACACAGTCTTCAAAGATATGAATTCATTATAAAGGTGACACAAAGGTGGTCGATCCGATAATGGTTGCACATTGTTTGCACAATCCCACGTTGTGCTTGTCGGTATGTCATGTTCAATAGCGTAAAACGATGTGAATTTTTTGAATAAAAAATATTAATACAATTTAGTGATATTGTGTTTATATAAACTCTTAATTTACCAAAATTTGTTTTCAAACCTCAAACACCGTGTTCTTGTCCTCGGCATTCCCGGTGTCACTTGCAAACTCTACCCAATCACTTTGAGGGGTCACAGAGCCTCATTTACATCAGGATTCTATAAAGGAAACAGCACCACTAGAAACTGGTCATTAGTGCCTTGTCTCCTTGTACCTTCATAATGCCAGAACCCGCCAAGTCAGCGCCCAAGAAGGGCTCCAAGAAAGCCCTATCCAAGACCGCCAGCAAGTACGGCAAGAAGCGCAGAAAGACCAGGAAGGAGAGCTACGTCATCTATGTGTACAAGGTCCTGAAGCAGGTCCACCCGGATACTATGTTCTTTAAGCGCATCGCTGGTGAGGCCTGTCGCCTGGCCCACTACAACAAGCGCTCCAGCATCACTTTCAGGGAGATCCAGACCGCCGTCCACCTGCTGCTCCCCTTAGAGCTGGCCAAGCACGCCGTGTCTGAGGGCACCAAGGCTGTTACCAAGTACACCTGCTCCAAGTAATCCGAGTGCTCACCCTGAAACCAAAGGTCCTTTTCAGGACCACCCACGCTTTCTCACAAAGGCTTTTCAATTTCTCAAAAGTCACATGATACAAGTGCATTATTCATTCTTGTATGTTTATAAATATATTATGAACACACCAGTAAAGATTACATTTCATACAATGATTACTCTAGATTTTGTTATATTAATTCATAAATATTAATTATCAGCTATTAAATATAAGTTTATACCTGTATTGTTCAACCAACATGGATTCCTATATATCTATAGGAATATATATATATTTAGTGGCACGGTGGCGCAGTGCATTGCACTGCTGCCTCACAGCAAGAAGCTCCTGGGTTCAATTCCCACCTGGGGCGCTGTTGGCCTTGTGCTCTGGTGGGTTATCTCCCAAATGGGAGCCTTTCTGTGTGGAGTTTGCATGTTCTCCCCGTGCTCACATGGGGTTTCCTCCACCTCACGTCAGTAAGGACCCAAAAACATGCACCCATCATTGTCTGACCAGCAATGGACATTTATCACCTGGTCCCCGGGCGTGTCCACATATGCTGCCCACTGCTCCTGGCTGTGCCCCCAGAGGAAGGACAAGCCAGGATGGGTCAAAAGCAGAGAATCCATTTCACCGGCCAGCATGTGTGTGTTGCGTGATAAATAAAGACTGTTTCTTCTTAATCTCTGCATATGTTTATTTGGTTTTCAATTTATGGGAAACATAAACAAAACAAATACGGCGCATATACAAGAAATACTCCACTTATCTATATCCATGTTTGACATTGAATAGAATCGATTCATAGGAAGCAAAGCATAAATATAAAGCTGCAGCTTCATCTAATACGGAATTCATAAGTCATCCATGTTTGACATTAAATAATAGAATACTAAATCAATTCAGAGCATAGCTCTGAGCTCGGTGCGGGTGACGGCATCACGGATCACGTTCTCCAAGAACACCTTGAGAACACCGTGGGTCTCCTCGTAGATCAGACCTGAGATACGCTTCACACCGCCACGGCGAGCCAGACGGCGGATAGCGGGCTTGGTGATTCCCTGGATGTTATCGCGGAGAACTTTGCGGTGGCGCTTGGCGCCTCCTTCCCCGAGTCCCTTGCCTCCTTTGCCACGACCGCTCATGTTCGCAGGACGAGTAGAACAAGCTGTAATGACTCCCTGTGCTTCAGTCCTGGTGTTAAAGCTTCGCAGCGGACGTAGAGGAGGCCACACTGGCCCTACGCTGCAAGTCATACAAACATGCTTTAGTCTTTCTGTTGGAAAATTTATTTCAATAATATCTCAAAAATAAACAGTGTATAAAAATGATAATATTGCAGACAAAATGCAGTTCTACCTCTTTTCAATAAGTTACTATTCTTTTTCCAAAGGTATTTTGCCACTTCATTTAAAAATAACTCACAATACAATTTGCATTTTCACTGTGTTCTTTGTTCCAATTGAAGTGGATTCATTTTACATTTCATTAGCACCATTTCTATCTTGCAGAACTGAGTTATTCCTATCCAGTGTGATGTTTTTTAACAAATCAGATAAGGTCAGATGGAAAATCAAAGTAACTGATCCTGATCCATCTACAATTTTACTAAAACATAACTTAGTTATATGAACCATACAAATGTTTACTACAAGTTCACAATATTTCGCACACCTCCTGCTCTGGATCATCGTAGCTCCTTTCTTAATTGTTAGACTGAAGGCAGAGTATGCCCTCCTTCAGTTTCAGGGACCCCAGTTGGGCCGTCTTCCGAGGAGCTCCCAGGTGGTGGTCAGCTTCTTCTCTCCCTTCCACTGGTACTAGATCGTCGCCGTCTGTCTGGCCCTGGGGACCGACTGTGACACCCCGGCCTGCGTTAGTACGGGACGATTCATCAAATGTAGTACGATAATGAATGTAGCTGACTGACCGCTGAGTCTCGAGTCCTAAGGGGACTTGTAATAGGATAAGAATGCTTGTGTCGACTCGTCGTAAGAAAATTAAAACATACTGCCTCCCAGGTGCAATATTCAATGAGATCAATCACAAAAAAAACGCAATTATATCGGCAAATCCGACAGCAACTCAAGTCACTGCGCATGTAGTTTCTTTGATATTCACAGAGAACAATCACAACTGCTAAAGAAGGATTCCACTGAACTCTTAGACGCACTAGACAAATTAGAAATTAAATCATTCATCCGTGGACTTAATTGCAATTTGTATTTAACTGACAAATACACTTACAAATACAATTTCTTAATGGGCAAAATTGGAATTATTGTGAGATGAAATGCATGCAAGCATATAAATGAAAAAAACATTGATTGAAGTTAGCTCTGTACCTTATATTGAGCCCCATCATTACAATTATTGTCAGATATTATAGAGTGCCCTATATAACCAGAATCATTTTGATTAGCTCTTATTTAAATGTGACTAGTTGCCTAGTTGTTGAAGAAATGCTCAGAAGTTGAGTTAATGATTATTGTGATATCACCTAGAGACATTGCTATCAGAGAACCCTGGAGTGTTTTCTTTATGATACTGCCTGTTTGCAATATCTGCAGCAAGCACATTAAGTGCCCCAGGACTTTACCATGGCTACAAAGCCAGCTACAAAAGCATTGTTCACAAAAAGCCTTGTTTGACAACCTCACATGTCATTTGATGCTCTACATCAACAAGTTGAAGGTGTATTACAGAAAGTGGGCTTTTATTTGAATGCAAGAAAATAAAAATATATACTAGCTTGGATCAAGGCCATGGACAGCTGACTGAGATTTTGCCTACAACCAATCAAACTAAAGCTGCCGTTCTGTTTTTTGAGGCAACATCAGATGTGCTTGGCTCATTGGTCTAGGTGGTGGGTGTGAGAGGTTCCATGGTGTAATGGTTAGCACTTTGGAATTCAGTGATCCGAGTTCAAATCTCGGTGGAACCTACTTCAGTTGAGTTCTACTCTTTGCTCTCCTAAAGTCCACTGACACACCTCTATGAATTCAGGTCACACATTCTAAGCACTTCAACAAGCATTGTCCTTGTTTGACAACTCATGTGTCATTCCATGCCCTGCTTTAACAAGTTGATTGTGTATTACAGAAAGTGAGCTTTTATTTGAATGCAAGAACTCCTTAATTGTGCAGAGCTTGATAAAAGTATTTGAAATCAATAAGCAATCAATGAAAACTTGCCCATTAAAATGCCTTTGGCACAAAGCTGTATGCTATTTCTTCAGAACCGGCCTGAGTTAATTTTGCATCCCTATTTTCCTTCATTCTAACCTGCATCCGAAGTAGGTCATTGTGAACCAGGACGAAATTGTTTGTTTTACAGTAACAGTGAGCCTGTCAAAATAAACTTGATTGAATCAGTGCCATCTCATGGGAAAAAAGCTATACAAGCTTGGATTATAGATATAAACCACTGACACCTGACTCTCCTGAGATTTTTCCTACAACAACCAAAGGCTGCCATTAAGGTTTTTGAGGCATGTTGGTCTAGTGGCATGATTCACGCTTTGGGTTAAAGATACGAAGATTTTGTCTTATCATGTCAACAAAATCCACAACCAACTCACGCATAGGACCTGTCGGAGTTGGAATGTGACCGGGTGGACTCATCACACCCTCCAAACATTGTTTTAAAGACAGATTGTACATCTGCTTTTGACATAATCAATTTGCTCAAGCAAATACGGTTCCCAAAAACCATACACTTTTGGGATTTTTCTCCTTACCTCCCCCCTTGCAACATGGGATAACCCATGTGCATCCTTAATCATCAGACCTAGTAGGTCGGGGGGTGCTACCATCAGTCCTTCATGATTTCTCAAACAGACCAGCAGAATCTTGTGTGGCCCCTCGGTCCAACCATAATTGTTTAACTATGGCTGACGCCTCTTCTTGCATCGCAATCAATTCTCTGAGCGTGATTTTATCTTCCAGGTCCGCTTCATGGGTGACCAGAAGAACCTTGCCTGCTTTGTTTGCTCCTGTAACTGCTTTTGCAGACTCATCAGCCGCTTTGTTATCTTGTGTGACCCTTGACGTGTCCATTTTGTGTGCTGCACACTTAGCTACAGCTATTTCCTTTGGTTTCATCATTGCATGCAACAATTTCCTAATCTGGGCATGATGATGTATCGGAGAACCATCGGTTTTCTTAAATCCTTGATTTTTCCACACTGATCCAAATAAATGACACACATTATGTGCATATGCAGAATCTGTATATATTGTCACTCGCTTGCCTTCGGCCAATAGACAAGCTACAGTCAGGACCAAAAGCTCAGCAAGCTTTGCAGAAGCAGGTTGTGGTATTACTTCTGCTATCTCAACAACAAATTAAGTTCCCTGGGCTTCGACTGCTGCGTAAACAGCACTACATGTTTCTCCTATACGAGAGCAGGACCCATCAGTCCAATACTCCACATCTGACACATGCAGTGGGAAAGCTTGCAAGTCTGATCTGAGCTTTGCATATCTCTCTACTTCCTGAACACAGTCATGTGGCTCTCCATCCTCTGGTGTTGGTAAATTCTCAGCTAGATTTACCATGACACACCATACTAAGGTGACATCTTCCTGCTCTAAGAGCCAATAATAGCCTCTTTGCCTAGACATAGTCAATGTACATTTACCGAAGTTCAAAAGATTTCAGAGACTTTGATGGGTAAGAATTGTCACTGGGTAACCCATAGTTACTGATGATGCTTTATCATACAGTAGATAAACTCCCACCATTGCTCTGTAGCACTGTTGTACCCCCAATTATACTTCTGAATAGGCAGTAGAATAATCCGAAACAGGTTGAGGGCTTGTCTCTGTACCTGTGGGCTGACAAAGAACTGCACATGCATATTTGCCTGCAGTGGACGTAGCCACATACAGCAAAAAGTTTTGAGAGTAGTCTGGCAGCGCTAACGCTAGAGCTTCTTGTAGCCTCTATCTGATCGTTTCAAATGACATAAGACCTTCCTGCGTCCAGGTGAGGTTGCAGTGGAGTTGAGCATTCCCAGTCTCTTTTATCATGGCTCTGAAAGGCCTTGTTAGGCAGGCATAATCTTCTGCCCAAGCTGAAGAATATCCTGCAATACCATTAAACATCATCTTCTCTCTGACTGTTCTAGGCTTTGGTGTCTTTCGAATAGCTTCCAAATGACTGTCAGAGATTCGTCTGTGTCCATGGGTTATTGTTTGACCGAAATAAATTACTTTTTCTTGATAATACTGTAGCTTCTTCTGAGAAGCCTTGTGTCCTTTGTCTGCCAATAGCTGTAACAGTTTGATTGAGTCCTCATGGCACGTTTCCATATCTGGTGAACAGATGACGATGTCGTCCACATACTGACAGTACTTTTCAAGATCTCATCAATCCCAGCCAAGTCATCCAGCAACACATTATTGAAAATGTGCGGGCTATGTTCTAAACCTTGGGGGAGCCTCTTGTACTTGAAGGTTTGTCCTTTGTATGTCAATCCAAACAACCCTTGACTTTCTTCGCTTAATGGAACACAGAAAAATGCTCCACACAAATCCAGCACTGTGAAGTGTGTAGCCTCTGGAGGAATTCGGGCTAGCAAGGCATGTGGATTTGATCTGGATTCTTTCAAGGCAATATAGGTGTATTGCTCTGAGGATCCAAACATATTTCCACTACACCTGCTTTTCACAGTCCTTCAATTTTTGGTTCAATCCCTTTGATTCTTTCCTCCTTTAGTGGGTATTGGTTCATCCAAGGAGGTTTGGTTCCTGGTCTCAGTTCAACTCTCACCGGTTGGGCTGACTTCACTAGTTCGATGTCAGTACTATGTGACAACAAACATTCTGGAATTTGTTGCAGCGTCTCCTTTCTCACACTGTCTGAGTCCAATTTAGCGCTGAACATTGACTCATGTGTCATCTGTATCATTTGTGGTTGTCCTTGTCCTTGAGCTGAAATCATGATTTTCATGAACTTCTGATCTTCACTTATCCAGATAGCAAGATTCTACTTTTTTGGTGAAAAAATGGCTTCCTCAGCTTCTGCCATCGTTTCTCCAATATGCTTCTGCTCAAATCCTTCAGCCACCATTAAAGTCACATGTGGCACACTTTTCTCAATGTCGTACTCTTTACCTCTACCTCTCCATGTATGTGGTTGGTCAAAAACTGGCTGTGGAAAGGAGAAAGTGAGGACCACAGGTGGTAGAACCTGAATCTGTCCTTGCTGTGGTTGAGGTGGTAATTGATTTCGTTGTGACTGGCTCTGCATAACCACAAGTTTTTTCTTTTTCTTGTTATTATTATCCACCAACTGTATTTGGTTGAGTTTTCTCAGAGTCTCCTGTTCTTGTTCCTCTTCTTTGTACTGTGGGAGCTCGTGTACATCTTTAAGGTTGTTAAGCCTTGCCCATCTCTATTATTTGTTCATCCTCATCTTTGAAGAGAAAGCTGCCCTCCTGTGTAATCACTGGGAGCTTGGGATAAACATCAGTGCACTTCACCTCCTTCTCATAAGGTGGGGGCTTCTGTACAGATGCTGTATGTGAGAAGGGTGTGGAATCTTCTCCATCAATTTTTCGGTTTCCTTTTCATTTTTCTTTATTTCTTGTCTACTTTGTTCTCTGGCTGGTGGCACGGTGGCGCAGTGCATTGCATTGCTGCCTCACAGCAAGAAGGTCCTGGGTTCGATTCCCGCCTGGGGAGCTGTTGGCACCGTGCTCCGGCGGGTTATCTCCCAAATAGGAGCTTTTCTGTGTGGAGTTTGCATGTTCTCCCCGTTTCCTCCACCTCACATCAGTAAGGACCCCCACCAAAAACATACACCCATCATCGTCTGACCAGCGATGGACATTTATCCCGTCCACATATGCTGCCCACTGCTCCTGGCTGTGCCCTCGGAGGAAGGACAACCCAGGATGGGTCAAAAGCAGGGAATCCATTTCACCGGCCACCATCAAAGCGTGTGTGTGCAGCTTCGAACCATGTCTGTCCCTCCAATACGAACAGCTGCAGAATGCCAAGTTCTGTGCGTCTCTTGCCCTTCTTTTGATTTACTTTACATGTGGACACAAGCACCTGCATTGTTTTAATCACATCCGGGTTAAGAGTTCCTTCAACTGGCCATGGTTGTTCAATGTCCGCCCAACGCTTACTCCATTTTCCTGATATTTTGGAATATCTTTAATAAGGGGAATATTCATTCGCTCTACATCAATAGGAGTGATTACTTGTGTAATTTTAGTATCCATTTTTGACATCCTAATGACCCTCTTATTTTTCTTTTATTGTAAATCGAATTGACTTATTTTAAAATTTGTTTATAAAGCACCGTGTAATCACACTCAACCAAAAACAGCTGAATTTGCAAACCACAAAGGAGACTAAATCGCTTCCCACTTGTGAAAGCCAATTCACTTGTTCACCATCTGATGCATCTGATCACACTCATTTATGTTAAATTATCAAAATTATATCAATGTTCTCTCCTAAAAAAGCCAAGAAAAACCATACTCAGATAATGAAACCAATATTCACAGCACTCGACAGTATTTAAATCAATCAGCTTTTCCACATGTGATCAATCAATCAATAATACTCCATTAATTAGGCAAATGCCTTAATTAGTCAGTCCGTTGCCAAGTCTCTCACTTAATAATTGCAAATGCCATGTATGAAAAATAACTACTACAAACCTATAGGTGAAAACAAGCTAAACACGTATATTATAACTAAATGTATAGACATATAGGTAAACGCAGGTGAGGTCTGTTGAAAGAGTTTGTGGATAAAACCGTACTGGCCTTTAACTGGTTCAACTGGATTCAGGATTCTAAAACGTTGTCATCCGCAAGCCTCAGTGTCTGTGAAGATCTGCCAGATGTCTTGTCATCTGCCCTTTGGATGATTCACTTCGGACTCATTCCATCTTCTCGGTCTTTCCCCCACCTTTCACTCAGCATAGAAAAAGAGAGGAAGAAAGAAAAAAGAAAAAGAACAACAGAAGAATTCAGTGTCTTAGGCTCACTCTAAATTCTTATACACACTGTAATACAATTCAGTGTGACATACATTATCAACTCTATTATTTCCCGTGCACTTGAAATAAAACAATGGTTACCTTTAATCATGCAATGTATTTAAAGTCCAATGAGTATATTAGTCAATCTGATATCACCTTTAATTAGTTATTTTTATTCTATTTATCTATTTAATTTTATGTTATCTTATTATTTTTTCTTCTAACTACTAAGAGAAAGGAGTAGGGGGTGGGGGCTAAACACAGCCCCTCTTGTCAAGAGGAGTTAACTAAGTTCCATTCTGTATGAAGCACCACACCTTGCGTCGCCTCTTAAATTTAGCAAAGGCTTCCAGTATGAACTGGTCGTCAGCGAGTGAACGTCCTGTTTTGGCTCCGGTAGGAACAGCCCAGCTCACTCAATCATAAATCATAGCTGTTTTTCTCACCCAGAAGCCGAAACACGAAACCTCTCTTCTTGCATCAACAACCAGCGTCTCCCTTCACCCCAACAAGGCTATGTGCTCTTTTAAGCCGACAGGACTCACAGAAATCACCGCCACACACACCCCAAGCATAAAACGAAAAAGAAAAAACCCACACACTAATCAAACAATTCACAAATCCTACTTCCAATTCAGAGCAGGAGATTCTCTTTTCTTTTCTGGATGTGTACATGCATGTGTAGGCAGACTGTGGCTCTAGTCCTTCAGAAGGCTCATTTTGTTATCAAATATATAAAGTCCTGTAAAGGTTCATATCCTTTATCAAATGTACAACCGTCCTTGGAAAAATGGCTCATATATATTTATCAAACGTCCTTAAAGAAAAAGGCTCATATATATTCATCAAAAATCCTTAAAGAAAGGCCCATAATCTTTATTGTCAACTTTACAAAGTCCGTAAACAGGCTCATATATGTTTATCACTCGAGGGGCAAGAAATTTTTCTCTTTATGTATTATTCAACTGCTCACCACATATGTATGCCTATTTAATAACACATATATTATATATATATCACTTACAAATACACAAAACTTTACACAAAGATTTTCACACATCTGTAGCTGTGGCACTTTCATACTCACACACACAAAAAGAAAAAAAAGAAAAAGATATGTCTGTCCAACAACACATCTGATCCTCCAAAGACTTCAACAGCGCTTAGCTTTATTTTTTGACGTCGACTCATTTATACTTTTCTAATTTCATCAAAATTTTCAGGTAGGTTCAGCCCTGTTTTTCCCCACTTTTCTCAAACTTTATTTTTCATCTTTTAAGCCTTTAACTTGTAATTCTTTTTACTTCACTTTTCATCTTTTTCATTTCACTTTAGGCTTTTAACTGTTATCTCTTTTTCACTTTACTTTCATCTTTTTCATCTTCATTCATATAATATTATATTTAGTCAATTCCCCTGGTCAGGGTTATTTCCTCTTTGTTTTTCCCACCTAGATTTGACTATATTATATTTTCATTCGGCCAACTTTCACGCAGCATTTAATGTACACGTCTTTCTGTTTAAGGCCGTCTTCGTTAATCTTGCATGGTTATTTAAAGAACTTTTACTTTTATTTTTTACTTCAACTTTCTCCACATCTTTAACCCTTTAATGTTTACCTTTAACTTCATCTTTATTTCTCTCGTCTCAATTCTCTATTTCAACTTAATTCTCTTTTTCTTGATTTATTATTCTCTTATCCCCCTTATTTACATCTTTTACAACTTAATAAACCCTAATTTAGGCGGAAACTCACTTTGCACATCAACACATCATCTCTCATCTATGCACAATCTGCTCTGCTCTTAGTGCTCCTATCTGCACAAAACGCACACAAAACCGCTTCAGACCACATACTGTAACAGCTCGTATTGTAAGTAAAAACTTCCCGTTGAGGCATTAAGTGGTATCTTCTGAAGCGGGGCGGCAGTGGCAGATGAGGCCCAACACATCCTGGTTCTTGACGCCACTTTGTAGTTTCTGGATGATTTTGATGTGTTGATGAAGAAGGAGTGACCACTGATGCTGACTTGATTCAAATAATAGTTTTATTACACAGCAACAAACCAGACTTGCCTAGGACGTCCAGGAGAGAACAAAGCCGGAAGTATTCTCTCGGGGAAGAAGTAAAGGACTTGTCCTTTATACTAGTACGGGGATCATGTAGCCCATCTGCTCACAATGCATAAGTCACAGTTCAGCACTGGTCCGACGTAAATATACACATTTCCTCCTCTGGCCAGGCTGGAGGCATCAACACATTTCACTCTCCCATAGGGCCTCTGAAAAGACACGTTGTTATTTTTGTTCTCCGTATGACATGGATGCAATAAATTAAAAGTAACATACGTTAGTAATTATACCATACAATCACTATACAATGGGCTCTGATTCTTGAGAACCCAGGGCCCTCATTCAGACACCTTAATGTTTACAAAAACAACCAGTGAAATAGGTGCATTGCAATGTAAATATTCAACTTATGAATGCGATATTTTGGAAGCTTTTAGCAAAGTTACACAACATTGCAAAGATAAAATCTCCAAATTCTCAGTAATGACGCACCGCGCTGTAACTTGATTGGTCCAGCGCCGGGCAGCTGCTGTTATTCGAACATGCCGCCAAAAGTAACGGACAATAAAACAATGGCATTGAATCTTAATTATTTTGTAACTCTGCTTAAACAGACACTTAATATATGAATTACGTCAATATTACAATACTATTCAACAGAATGGCTGTAATTGGTGTCAGGGAATTTTAATATTGAGTTTACAAGCGAGCTAGATTATGTGATGTTGATGTGGTGTATGACAATAACCGTAACTTGATTTATAGGAAAGTTAAGTAGGTTCACAAGATTTACTCTCTACAAAGATGTGGGTGGCTCTTAAAATAACATTTGTGTTGTATTTTGGAAGGTATCGAGCAGGTTTACTTTGACTTGGCAGCCTTCTCGGTCTTCTTTGGGAGCAGAACAGCCTGGATGTTGGGCAGGACGGCGCCCTGAAAGATGGTCACTCCACCCAGCAGCTTGTTGGGCTCCTCGTCGGCCAGCTGCAGGTGACGGGGCATGATGCGGTCTTCTTGTTGCCACGGGCAGCATTTCCAGCCAACTCTAATATCTCAGCGGTCGGGTAGTCTAGCATGGCTGCCAGGTAGACCGAGCGCCGGCACCGACGCGCCGGGCATAGTTGCCTTTGCGCAGCAGCCTGTGAACGCGGCTGATGGGGAACTGGAGACCGGCACGGGAAGAGCGAGTCTTTGCCTTTGCTCTGGCTTTGCTGCCATGTTTGCTTCTTCCAGACATGATCACAATGGCTTCTAACGAGTAGAAGGTGATCGGATCGTTCTACAGCGCTGGAATAAAGCCTTGCAGGAACGATCTGATTGGTCAGCGTTGACCCGAGTTTTTCGTCAAATCAGAATCAAGTTTCAGTTCCGCCACACTGCAAATCCAAAGCAGTAGTTTGTGTCCGTAAGCTAGTGATTTTTTTATGTATTTTGTCTCAGAAATCAAATTATTTATATCCACATTGTGCTTTTTTTATTCATTGATTATAGTATTTATAAATACACAGCTTGGTGTTCTAGGTGTACAAACTGCTTTAAACAATGCTAATTATGAATCACATTATATATTTCATTAAAATCTTTAAGGTTTCTTTTTTGATTTTAATTATTTTCTGCACCACAGTTGTGAGTTGATATTCACAATTTGAAACAAGATTATCTTGTCGCAAAATTCTGTGTGGCCCACTGAGCTCTCTCCCTCTCGGTAGCGCCTATCTTATAACGAAATAATGAATAGTTGAATGAAATTCAATTTAGGGCCAATTTGAAACTTGCATGAAGAAAATCACAATATTTATTTTAGAAAAGCAATCGTTCTTGAAAAGGAAACGCAAAATGGGCTGAGGATGGTGGGAATGAATGAATAAAATTAATAATTTGTTCGTGGAACTTTGCCTCAGCCTCTGTCGAAAGGCTGTCTATATAGGAGCTTCCAAGATGCCACTGATCAGTCATCCACTCTGTCTTTTTGCTTTTTTGGTGGCGCTTTTCCACACAGTGTTTCTGCACCCCACTTAATGTGTCCCACCCAATGATCAAAAAGAAACCTAACCCACCCACACAGACACACACACACACACAGGCACACACACTTCAGACTTTTACCGCTGAAAGATAGTGGACGTTCAAAATGCTTTATCAAAAAGCATGTCCTATACTTCTGTCTTGAAAGAAATAAAGATGATATACTTAAAATCTTTACCTTGCGATATTGGTTTCTTCAAACTCTGAAGGTCATCTGAAGGTCTTCAGACGTTGGTTTTAATTGTACAAGGGTCGGATCAAAGAGGTGCTAAGGAGCAGCTCTCTGAGTAGATATATATACATATATTTCTGAGCAAACCAGAAAAAAAAAAACATTAACACAACAAATTCACGAAGATTCAATGGAGTCCGTCATGTGTGGTTTTAAACTCGGGTGTCATGTGAGGAGGTGGTGTCTTAATTGTCGTCAAGGCCTGCATAAGCGGGAGACCAAGATTCCAGAGGGGGCTCAGGGTCGTCAAAAGGGATGGCAAGAAAGGCCTTAACGATTTGGGTGGTCAAGCGGTGTAGTAATGGTATTATACAAACCAAACAAGTCCATAGAAAAACAAGGACGGCGACTAAAGCGGTGGCACTAAGAGTGAGCCAGTGGCGCCAATTCATGAGAGACCACCCAAACCCACTCTGAGTGTCGTTGACCTCCTCGTTAAGAGTGACGTCGCACAATTGGATAAGCTTAGTAGACGAATGCCATTAAGGCCGGGAGCTGAGTCAGTGCTATGTGTTGTACTGCTGGGAACATATATTTTATTAACTGTGATTGGGGCAGTTATATTCTCAGGACGGTAAAGTATGTGAAGTAAAGTATGATCATGGACAATGTATATGGGGACAACAACAATTATAGCAATGGTGAGTAGGAAACAAACAGTGCCGCGTAGGCAACAAAACCCTGTAAGGTGAAAAGAGTGCCATGGCCCCAGATGTGGTTGATGTGGTTCCATTGCAGTTGCAGGGTGAGCAGCGTTCGGTGTACGCTCACGTTGTCTTCTCAACAAGTAGCTCGAGGGGAAGAGGACCTTCCTTACTGTGGGAGGCGTGAACCCAGGAGGCACGGCCTTTGACCTTGAGGGCGGTGTTGGTGACAAACAGGACTTGGAACAGTCGCAGGACACAGGGATTGTGCCCAGATGACGGTCGTAGGTTCTTTACGAGGACCCAGTCCCCAAGTTGGAACTGATGAAGGGGTTTGTACTCAGGCGGATGTTGAGCTTCTTTCTCCTTTTCAAGGGATGTCGGGTAGCGGGCGAGACGGTTCTGGTGGTTTAGTTGGGGTCAGGTGGGTTCAGTCAGGTTCAGTCAGTTGTAAGTTTGTCATGGTCATATGTGGGTATTAGTTAATAATCAGCGCTATTATCTTATGCTAAATGTGTGTAGCTTGGAGTGGGTGGAACTACTACGATTTAATTATGATGTCGCTGTGTCGTGACAAAGCAGTGGATCCTGGGTGGGGTTAGCCACACACACACACATTAACATGTCATCAGCAAAGCGCATGCAGTTGGAATCTCTTCCAGAAATTTCCCTCAGTATGCTCCAACCCTCTAGCAGCTCACTTCCTCCTACCTCCATCCGTGACTTTTAACACACAGATTCTGTTCTCTGCACAGGAATATTGCCACTGTATCTGCATTTTTTCTGTATGTTTGGCTGGTACTGAAAAGCCGGGGGCTTTTGGTTCTGTGACAGTTCCACTGCTGGGAGACTGTTGATTAAACAAACCCTGTGAATGGTGCCAGTGAGCAACAGTTGGCTCTGCACTCTTGTTTGGAAGGAGAAATATAGATTAGACGATACTGATTACAGAATTGTTTTGCGCTAAATAAAAAATTAATAAAAGAACAAAGAATAAACCATGGCCTGTACTCACTATATTCTAAGAATTGTATCACTATAGCTAGAGAGCTATGATATCGTCTTGTGTTCCTCTGACCTGGATACATGCTACCAAGACTCAAACTTATTTGACTCTTTTGGCACAATGAGGGCATAGTTAAAAGACCACTGACTGTGGACCTGAGAGTTCTTGCTGGTTTGTGTAGAATTAGCAGTTATTTTATAAACTGAGGTGCACGGCCATTTATTGCTTTATTTACAAGTAGCAGAATTTTTTTAATCTCTCCTGGTTTTAACAGGTAGCCAATGTAGAGATAAAGAACAGGTGTGATGTGTTCAAATTTGTATTTCCTGTGATGTCAGTGGGGGCGAGAAGTGTGGCTTGATTGAGTGGGGAACAGCATTGGATTTTTATGTTTGGCATGTCAAGCAGATGCACATGATAACGCAAAAATCTTTGTGGTGTCATTTGTGTTGGTTTATCAGTTTGTAGGATCGGTTCTAATTTATAAGAGAAATATGCCACCGGGCGGAATCTTCCCCCATGAGGATGACACAGCACCGATAGCATATATCCACCCTTTTGATCCACAAACCAAGTAAACGGGAGTCAATCGTCAGCGACGGTATGGGAATGTTTCAGATCAGTGAAAAATTAAATTCTCGAAAATAGCTATGTTCTATATTGCCCATATTTTAAATCTGGTTTTATCCTTACTGTTTTTAGCAATAGGGGATGCTACAAAACACAATTTTAGGAAAGGCTGGGTGTGGCGGTTCTACTTTTAAAAGAACTTGAATTCATCGATTCAGATTTGCCTGTCACCTATGTAACACCATTGGCACTAATGATAGAGTAACAGTCGTATAGTGAGAAGAAAAATGGCAATTTATAATTACTCAAAAAAACAACAAAAATAAATATATTTTGGAGTATATAATAAAACCTTACACATTAACCTCTATCAATAATTCCCGATCAATCAAAAATAGGAAGACAATTGAAAACTGGAAAGAACATCACAGATCTCTGTTTAAAAATATATTTATTCAATTTATTTCAGTCAGGGAAGTTGTTGCATTTAGTGTTCTATTTTAAATTGTTGTGATCACCTTCCTATATAGTCAACAACTCTCACGCCCAAACTACACCAGGCACGTTGGTGCACCGTACAGGCGTTGTGCGGAGCGTGAGTTTTTACCTTTGTGGGGGAACGTCACCGTACAAACTGGATACTCATATTTGCATTGAAATTTGAGGCCTTTGAAGAACCGTTTAAGCACGACTATATATATATATCTATATATATAGATATATATATATCATTAATCCCTTCATCATCTGCTATTATAAGTGTCTATTTCCAACCATGCTGGATTCAATTTCAATTGATTACATTTCGCTGGCAGAATCCATGTCCGAAAAGTGATTCTGAAAATTATGTCGTAACCCTGTTAATGCAGAGTTAGCCTGAATGGAAGATATTTGATATATCAGTAATTTTTGGAAATGTTTTGATCACATGCATGTTGTCATGCAATTTTAGATCTTTTTACTCAGACAAAGTTTTAAAATAAATGCTTTGGTTAATTTCAACAGCAACCTTTTTTATTCTGCATTTTTGGAGGCAAAAACATAGTTTCTGTCATTATTTAGGGTAATATAGACTAGTGAGAAATGATTGCCTGTGCAGAGCTTTAATTTGTGAATTAATCAAAATAATGTATTTAGCATTTTGGTAGGCATAATGCACATTGCACCATGAAATGCAATACAACTGCCTTTGAGGGATTTACAGATACATTATCCTATATAAGTGGTGTTTCACATTTGATACACACATTTTCACAACACAGTCTTAAAAATAATAAGCTATGGGATGTTAATCAATTATAAGTTGCCCCAAACCAGAAGATATTCATCTTGAAATATAAGTCACAATATAATTTTTATTGTGGCGATAACATTTTCGAAAATAGCAAAGCCTTCCTTGCAAAACAAATCGTTAAATAAAGTCAAGAAATATTGGTTTCAGAATTGAAAGCCCCTCTACTGTCTCTGTATTGCACGGATGATCCATTAGAGCACAGAAGACATGTCTGTGATCTGGATTTTTCAAGATCGTTGCATCACAACTGGGATATTATGAAAGTACAGTACTTACATAAGAAACAGTACTTACATTTCTGAGGACAAAATATACACACCCCAAGGAACATGCAATTGAAGGCCTCTTCAGAATCATATTTGCCTGACACATGACGTGGTCCACTTCCGTAGTTGGAGACAATCCAACTACGGAAATACAGCCTCTCTTTCAAATCAGACTTAAAATCCGGATAGCTACATTCACAAAAATGGGGTCAAAAACCTTCAAGTCAGAATATCAATGCCCTATTCATCGGAAACTGATGGACACAAAATGTAATTTATCTCTACCCTTAACATGAATAACGGAGTGGGTAATATGGGAATGGAGAGCTGCTGATGACATGCCCCGGCACGTGCATTGCCTTAAGCATCCGATTTTAATTGTCCAGTCGTCGTGCGAACCGAACACATTTACTTTTGTGGATCTTGGCTGTCCTGGAAGTATTGGCAGTCGCTGAAAGAGATTGAAATCAGAAACACAAATTTGAAAGGAGGCCAAACACTGAGGGGATTTCCCTTTCTCCTAGGTATTCATCCAGTCAATTAGAATGAGTTTTGTAGAATGCGACTTCCGACTTTTGTTTGGATTGCACCCCATTCACTGATGTGCCGTCAGGATGGCCGAGCGGTCTAAGGCGCTGCGTTCAGGTCGCAGTCTCCGATGGAGGCGTGGGTTCAAATCCCACTTCTGACAAGCCCTTTAAGTATATGTCCTCCTGAATGTCATGCTTTGCATGACAGTGGCATTCTCAACAAGCTCTTAACTTCGACGTCACTCACCTTACGGGCCCCCTGGGCTAACCCCCACAATGACTATAGCGTTAGATGTTGTTACATGCCACAAAGTTGATTGACACCATGCTTTCAATGGGCACAGTCTTTAAAGCAGCACTCTTTTTGTACATTACGCCTCTTCTGGTTGTAGTTGTAGTGGAAAAAAACACATCTAACACTTAAACTGAAGAAGAGAGGTTTGAGAGTGTCGAGGTCTGAAGATATAAGACTTTATTATCACTTGCAAGAAGTGACAACAGAATCTGAGTTGGTTTGGCAAAGAACTGCCGAGCCGCTCACGGACTCCTTCTTTTAACCTCTTTCTGTTGGTCCAGAATGTACATCTGTTTTTCTCAATAAGAATCCCTTCCTTACTCCTACACTGTAAGTAGTGCAAAGAACCCAGTTGTCTGCAGTCTTTGACGTCAGTTACACTAACAAACCTTCCGACGCCAATCCAGGCCATATTTTAGAGGGAATGTTTGCATTAACAAACCTTCCCCTGTCATATGGCTCACGGCCAACAAAGCACTTATTCCTGTCTGCTACTTTTGTTTAGACTGAAACACCATGTCTTTGCTGACCCCTGTTTCACGCACACTTACTTCATTCATATAGCATATGGGCAAGATAGTGAATGTTCTTTGTTATTTAATGGTAGAATATAATGAACATATTTATTTTAAATGCACTGGTAAATTTCTCCCATATATCCCCTCTTTGGGACTTATTAAGTCCCAATGTCAATTACCATTATCTTTAATAACCCAAATTTACAGATGACTACTTGCCAGACTGCTAGATAAACAAACAGTATTCACATTTGATTACCTGGAAAAAACATCTTGCTTTCTTATCATCACAGGAATTTCAACCTGTTCCAGGGTTTTCAACCTGAACCTTTTACTTAAGCAAGTTAAAAAAGGTTACCAAATGTGCGATACCCTATAAGTGTTTCAATCCTCTGAGTTCAGTTATAAATGTCATGTAAGCGGCAGCCTGTTATTTAAGTAGAGCCTTGCATGTGTTGTTTCCTCTATAAATCGTGAAAAACATCTAAATCATTATCTCTCCACAAACCATGACCTAGACAAACATCATATAAGTTCTTCAACGAATGCATAACACAAAATTTAACAATCTTTCAGCATGCATTGAAAGTCATCCTTACAGGAAGCATATGACAGAATAAGAAATAAAACTCAAATTCTTTCAACATGCATTGTGGTGGATGATCAGGTGATCTTCATGTATTGGTGTGCTGTATGTTTGTGGGGGGTTTTGGGCATTATTGTAGTCGTTGCTTCAGCTTTCATCAGCATCTTCATGTCCGGGTATTTTATGAGTTCAGTGCTCATCCTGCTTACCAAGGGTGTGACCCACATGGAGAGGTTACTAGCACGATCACATGTGAGCCTCCTCAAGGCCAGGTCAAACCTTGGATTTCTCCCCTTCCATGTCGTCATCATCATCCTGGCTGGGCTGGGTCTGGTCTTGGGGTGGTGGGTCAGTATCGGGTGCGTCTGCATCCAACACCTCCCCACTCTCTTGCCTCGTCCTGGGCTGCGCAGCTTTCGTGCAGTGGTTGAGGTGGTACCAGGTGGAACTCCCTTCCACCTGGATGGCAGTTGGGGTTGCATTGGTGACTTTGTATGGTCCTTCTCTCCTGGGCTCGTTCCACTTTCTCCGGAACACCCTTAGGTACACCTGGTCGCCTGGTTCCACCCCCCTTGGTGGGTCGTCTTCTGGTTCTGGTACTCGGTCCTTCTCCTGTTGGAATATATGCTTATGTATGCCAGTTAGTTGCTTGATATATTCTCTAATTTCTAATTGCAATTGTTCCAGTGGAGGACCATTATGGGGTCCTCTGAGGTTAGGTGCAGGCATGGGTCGACCAGTGAGCATTTTATGTGGGGTTAAATGTGTCATTCTGTTATTTTGCATGCGATAACTCATTAGTGCTAATGGGAGTGCATCTACCCAG
The DNA here is from genome assembly GCF_960531495.2 of Zeus faber. Lineage (NCBI taxonomy): Eukaryota > Metazoa > Chordata > Actinopteri > Zeiformes > Zeidae > Zeus > Zeus faber. The sequence goes on along the minus strand of NW_028293054.1, from coordinate 105,558 downwards.
TTCAATTTAGCACTTGCACAATTTTTGTTAAATTTTGTCTTGATTGTTCCATTCACTCTTTCTACCATTCTTTGTGATTGAGGGTGATACACACCACCCAATCTTTGCTTCACATGCAATTGCTGTATTACTTGTTTTACAGTTTGTTGGATAAACGCAGAGCCCTTGTCTGAGCTTATTTCTATTGGAATTCCAAACCTTGGCATGTCCTCTCTGGTCAAAAATTTGATTCCTATGGCCACACTCTGATCTTTTGATGGGAATGCCTCCACCCATCTGCTAAATCTGTCAATGACTACAAGCATATATCTTTTCCCATTTACTTTTTTGATCATGTCCACATAGTCTAAGACTAGATGTCTAAATGGTCCCTCTGGTGTTGGAATGTGTCCCAATGGGGTGGTGATTGTTTTTCTTACATTATTTTTCGCACATACTTCACATTCATTGAGCTGATTTTCAACCATTGTTTGCAAGTATGGTGACCAAAAACCTTGTTTTCTGATTCTCCTTACTACTTCCCCCCTTGCGCAATGGTCAAAACCATGCGCATTAGTGATAAGCAATCCTAACAACGCGGTCGGTGCCACTAACGTGCGCACCGCACCCCTCTTCAGCCACATGTTTTGCTCATAGACACCAGCCTTCTCTTGCATGCGGACAACATCATCTTCAGTAGGTGACGCCACAGGCATAGTCAACACTGCCTGAATCAAAACACAACTGTTAGAGGCTCTCTTGGCCGCCTCATCTGCAGCACTGTTTCCTTTTGTGACATAGTCATTTCCTTTCTTGTGTGCCTGACATTTGATAATCGCCACTTGCTTAGGTAGCAAAAATGCCAACATCAGTTCCACAATCTGATCACAATGCATTATGGGGGACCCATCAGTCTTCTTAAAACCAGCGAAAGTTCTATCCGGGTTTTGTCGTACTACTGCAAATCCTGCATGGTTACCCAAATGATCTCTGTAGCACGAACCATCTACAAAGAACTCCTCCTCAGCCCCAATTAGTGGCGTTGACAACAAATCAGGCCTTAACTTGGTAAACGTCAGAGAATCAGTCACACAGTCATGTGACGTCCCTTCAAAATCATGCGGAATTTTGTCTGCTGGGTTCACCGTTGAACACCTTCTAATGGTAACATCGGGGAACGTAAGCAAGGTCAAATATTCCAACAACCTCGAGTTTGTCAACACAAATTTCCCCTGTTCAATCAGTTCAGTAACTTTATGATGTGTAAAAATAGTTACCGGATATCCCATCGTGATGGACGAAGCTTTGTCATAAGCATACTGTACCGCAGCTAATCCCTGATAACAGGGTGGCTAGCCTTGTGCTACTGTATCCAATTTTGAGCTATAATATGCTATGGGTTGATTTCGCCTCCCACTGCAGGATTCTTGCATTAGTATTGCTGATGCGTACCCCTGACTCCTATTTGCTGCATACAATAGGAATGGTTTTGTATAGTCTGGAGTTGCCAATACACTTGCTCCCTGAAGTTCTCGTTTGATGCTTTCAAACGCTGCCAATGCATCTGCATCCCACATAAGTTTAGCTTGAAGGTTAGTTGTTCCTACGTTCTTCATTATTGCTCTTAATGGTGCAGTTTTAAGGGCATAGTCCTCTATCCAATCTGAACAAAACCCTGTCATCCCCAGAAATTTCATCATTTGTCGTACCGTGTCTGGTTTAGGTGCTTTGCTAATCCCCTCGAGCTGATTGGGTGCTATGGCTTTAGTTTGGTGTGCTATCAGCCTCCCCAAGTATTCGACATCTGTCTGGCAGTATTGTAATTTTTTCCGGGACACCTTGTGCCCCCCTATTGCCAATCGTGTTAATACAGCCATGGAGTCCACATGACACTGTTCCAATGTAGGAGAACATATCAGGAGATCGTCCACATACTGTATCAGTGTACCATGTAGTACCAGTTCGTTCAAATCACTTTTCAACACCTGATTAAACAAATGTGAAGAATGTTTAAACCCCTGTGGCATTCTTGTATAAGTGTATTGTTTACCTTTATACGTAAATGCGAACAAATGTCTGCTTTCTTCTGCAAGAGGTACACTGAAAAATGCACCACATAAATCAATCACTGTGAAATACTTGGCATCAGGAGGAACGTTGGTCAGCATCGTGTGTGGATTTGGAACTTCAGCCTGCATGTCCTCAACAACGTCATTGACAGCTCGCAAATCATGCACTAACCGCCATTTTTGTTTATCTGCTTTTAGCACAGGAAGCAAAGGAGTGTTACAGTTACTTTTTGTCTCTAATACAACACCTGCCTTTATTAGTCCTTCTATGGTGGGAGCTATGCCTGCCTCTGCCTCGGGTTTCATATAATATTGTTTTCGCCATGGCAGTTGAACGTTTGGTTTGGTTTGGATTTTTACCGCGTTAGCTGAATGCACTAAACCTACATCGGTGTCAGATTGTGACCATACCTGTCCAGGTATCGTCTCTTCCATTTCTGTCCTCAACTCCATCTGTCTGTCCCTGAGTAGTTGTCCTGCTGTTAGTGGTTCCTGTTGTTTTTGAATCACTTCCACTTCCTGTAAAACGCCTGTTATGTGTGTGTAGCACAATTTCTTCAAATATTTTTTACATGACTGGAGAATTAATTTGTTATCCGTTTCCTCCCATTTGAGTTGGCTTTCATAGGACACCATTGCCCCCAGGTGTTTAGCTTCGAAACCCTTGTTTATCAGTAGGGTAATGTGAGGTACTCTGTCAGTGTCTGTGAACCAATTTTTGATTGCTGTCGACTGATCCGCATCTTTTGCCGCCATAGCAGCATCTTGTGGTCCAATTACTATGTGTTGCGATTCAATTGCCACTTTTTTTCCTGCGGCTTTCGTTTGCCATTCCTTTTCCAATTGTGGGTCCTGCTGTGGATCATATATCAGGGTGCAATGATATCCTATCCTTGACTCTCTTTCTTGGGGAATTTGAGCTCTAATGTATTTTCCCCATTTGTCCACTGTTTTGCTGACTTGCTCGTGGATATCACCTATCCAGTAAATATTTGCAGTATCTGGTTTTGATACCACCATTTGAGGTGCTATCCCTGTTGATTCAATTAGTATGCCTTGTGGTGTGCATAATATTTGTATTCCTAATTTACATAGTGCATCTCTTCCTAATAAATTGACCGGTGAGGTATCTGAAACCAAGATGGGTATGGTAGCTACACGTCCGTGTAGCTTTAATGTCATGGGTGGGTGTTAACTGTGTTTGTCCCAAAAATCCTACAGTTTTGGCAAATTTTTCTGCCATGGGGAGATGAGAGGCATCTTTTTTACTTAGACATGTGTAAGTAGCTCCAGTATCAACCATCATTGGTGTGCCTCTATCATTTATCAGAACCTGCAGTGTTGGTTCCACTTCAGCATGTTTCGTAATTGCTACATGCTGACCCTCCCCCTGAGGATTCTCTGGGCACCCCTAGTACCCTTGACCCATAAACGGTCCTGTCTGTCTTCGCTGACCTCCTCCTTGACCTTGCTGACCTTGCCACTGCTGTCCCTGCTGTTGTCTTGGTGAGGAAGGGTTGGTTAAACACTCGTTTCTTGTATGTCCTTCCTGGTTACATCCCCAACATACCATAGGCCCTCTGTACTGTCTCGGGGGCCCCCGTCCCAGGGTGTAACTAGACTGTCCCTGCTTCTGAGCATACCTTGGATTTTCTCGCTGTCCCCTATACTGGTTCTGTTTTTTCCAACCCCTCGGATTCCCACTATTCTGCGTATAAACATTAACCACAGGTGGGGTGAGTGACCCTTGGCTCTGAGGTTGTCGTGCCGGGGGGGGAAATGTCTGTTGAAGAGGTTGGATCTGTGGCGGGGCCTGTTGGAAGTTTTGCATTGTTGCAACATCTGGTTTCACAACAACCGCATGCTTTTTCTTTTCTTTCTTCGTGAGTTCTTCTAGCTGAAGCTGAGTCAGCCTTCTCTGCACCGCTTTGCTTTGTTCTTGAATCTTCTGTTCGTTTTGTCGATATCTCTCCACTGCGTGGACCAGATGATCGCTGAACTCTTTATGGGGCATTGATGAGGTCAGTCCCACCACATCTCCTAGCTTGCTTTGCTTGACCGGGTCAGGCAATGCTTCTACTATGGCATTTCTGAACAGGATCGAGACCAATCCATCATTTTCTGGATCTTTCTCCGTCGCCAATTGCCACCTCCTAACTTGGTTCTGCAGGAATGTTGCAGGGTTCTCTGTGTCGCCTATTGTGTGACCCCTCAGGATCCTGTGGTCTATACAGACTGGGTACTCGCATCTGAGTGCTGTCCAAGTTCTTTGTCTATAAGCGTCAAATGTAGTTCCATCAGAGGCCTCGTCCAGCAGTTGGCTCAAACCCCCGTTTGTTAGTATGCTCTTCATCTTCTCTATCCCCAACACTCTGGCCAACAAAGCTTTCAGATCACCCACCACCATTATATTCCCTATGGTGTTTTCCTCAAACATCCCCATCCACTTTGCAGCCCCTTTGTTAATATTAGGTAACTTTTTTACCAATTCTTCCAAATCTTGGGACCCCCATGGGATATATTGGGCTTGTTGTCCTTTTACCAGGATAGGATATATTCCTGAATAAGTCTTAGGTGCTCTTTTCTTTCTTTGCGATCTCCTACGTTCCTCTTGCAAGTCGAACGCTTGGGGAACTTGCGCTGATATACTGCTGCTGGGCTCGGCCTTCTCCCTTTCTTTCCCTGGTGTCCCACTGAAGCTCTCTCCCTCATGGCTGCACTCTGCTGTCATCTCCATCTGGCTGTCTTTTAACCTTCTTCCTCTATTATCCCCCTCGTCCCCATCACTATCACTACCGCTATCACTACTCCACTCGTTGGCTGTCCTTCTAAGGCCTTTATAACAGTCCATGTGTAAGGGTGGTCCTCTCCCTCTCTGTGTTCTACAAGCCTTGTCCCTCTCTTTATCCAGCTTAACCTCCCCTTTAACCTCCACTGTGCCTGTTATCATTCGGTACTGTCCTGTGTTATATGGAGGTGGCTGAACATTTTCAACTTCCTCAACTCCACTCAACATTTCCCTAGCTGTTCTTTCTCTCTGCCTCCACTGTGTCCCTTCTTTTTGGAACATTGCTAATATTATCCTCTCTCTTTCTCTTTTCTCAATCGCTTTTTTCCCGGTTTTATTTGTTTTGTGATTCTTTATCATCACCTCCATTTCTTCACACACCGTAGCATCAAATGTTCCTTCCTCTGGCCACTTTGTTCCCAATTTGGCAGTCCTCTTACCCCATTTGGCTGAGATTTTTATTTTCTCCTCTTTATTTAAAGGTTTTTTTTTTTGTCAATATTTCTACGGCTGTATCGGCCATGATACTTAATAGTGTATGTAGCTATTATTATCTAGTTTTATTCTGTTGTTATTCACTACAGTTTACGTTCACGCCTTTTCCTCAGTCTTCTCCAAGTGAATGTAAAGCTGCTCTACCCCCCTTTTTTTCTTTTCTGCTCCCCCGGAGCTGCTCGACCCCCACCTTTTCTCTTTCTCTTCTCCTCCTTTCTAACCCCTGCTCTCTACAGGCTTCCCAAGCCACTCTGCTCGACCCTATTATTAGAAATGTATTTTATATTACTTGTTAGTTCCAATACCTTATCTTCACCTATATCTCTATCTATTACTTCTAGAACTCCTACTCTCAGCTAATTAACTACAATAGACGAAGACAAGCACAATTCTCTGACTATGCAGACCCTTTCTCTCTTGAAAGGCGGTATCCCAGATTTACCAACACATAACAAAGCTCCTGACCAACACAAAACAACACAAAATAACTCTTCCGACCAACTGAGCCCTCTCGTCAGAGGGAGTATCCCAGATTTTTAAACTTTAAAACAAACTTAAAGTGGATAATCACATGAGTGATAAGCCTCTGAGCACTGTCCCTATGCTTTTAATGGACTTTCTATATGATAACCCGTAGACAAAATTAAATAGATCTATACAGGACGTCTCTAACCTGCTTACCAGAAGTAAAAGAGATCTATACAGGACGTCTCTACCCTGCTTACCAAAAATTGATCTATACAGGACGTCTCTAACCTGCTTACCAGAAGTAAAAGAGATCTATACAGGACGTCTCTAACCTGCTTACCAGAAGTAAAAGAGATCTATACAGGATGTCTCTAACCTGCTTACCAGAAGTAAAAGAGATCTATACAGGACGTCTCTAACCTGCTTACCAGAAGTAAAAGAGATCTTTACAGGACGTCTCTAACCTGCTTACCAGAAGTAAAAGAGATCTCTCTGGATCGTTTCCACACTCCGCTACAATGTGTATAAATCACAGAGCGTTGTGTGTGCATGCATGCGTCAAATTCATTCCAAGCCACTCTCTTTCTCTCTCCTCCTTCTTTAACATATATGCTTTTGGTTCTTTTTGGAGAGACCTACCACCGGGCGTGAGAATCGGGCAGACAATGATCACACAAATTTACTAAATTAATAGGTAGGAACAATGCTTACCTTTTCAAGTTGGGTGGCCACCCGTTTTTGTGTGACCCTTGCTGGTCCCCGACCCACAGCCCAGCAGCCCAGGGTCCCTGTTCTTCAATCCTGCCGACAACGCCAAATATGTTGTGGAAAAAAACGCATCTAACACTTAAACTGAAGAAGAGAGGTTCGAGAGAGTCGAGGTCTGAAGATATAAGACTTTATTTTCACTTGCAAGAAGTGACAACAGAATCTGAGTTGGTTTGACAAAGAACTCCCGAGCCGCTCACGGACTCCTTCTTTTAACCTCTTTCTGCTGGTCCAGAATGTACATCTGTCTCCTCAAAAAGTATCCCTTCCTTCCTCCTACACGGTCAATAGTGCAAAGAAGCCATTTGTCTGCATTCTTTGACGTTAGTTACATTAGCAAACCTCCCGACGCTAGTCCAGGCCATATTTTAGAGGGGATGTTTGCAATAACAGACCTTCCCATGTCATATGGCTCACAGCCAACAAAGCACTTATTCCTGTCTGCTACCTTTGTTTAGACTGAAACACCATGTCTTTGCTGACCCCTGTTTCACGCACAATTACTTCATTCATATAGCATATGGGCAAGATAATGAATGTTCCTTCTTATTTAATGGTAGAATATAATGAACATATTTATTTTAAATGTACTAGTAAATTTCTCCCATAGCGCAAGAAGGGATTTCTTGCATTCAAACAAGAGCCCTGTTTCTGTAATACACAGTCAACTTGATGACGCAGAGCATCAAATAACATGTGAGGTTGTCAAACAACGTAGGAATATCAGAAAAGTGCTTCTTGAAGCACTTAGAATGTGTGACCTGAATTCATTGACAGATGTGTCAGAAGACTTTCAGAGTGCAAAGCGACGAACATAACTGAAGCAGGGTCCACCAAGATTTGAACTAGGATCACTGAATTCTAAGCCTAAACCATTACAACATGGAACCAACAGTAAGCTTGCAATTTGATTCATTTAAACATGATGTATTTGAGACAAATGGACGTGACTATCAAACTCATAGGTGGAACTTGTCTCTGGGCTCGTACGGGAGTTGAACACGGGACTTCTCGCACCCTAAGCGAGAATCATGCCACTAGACCAACGAACCAAGCATGTCAGAAAATGCCTCAAAATCCCGAATGGCAAACTTAATTTGGTTGGTTGGCAGCAAAATCTCATGAGAGTCAGCTGTCAGTGGTTTATTACCTTGATCCAAGCAAGTAGAGGTTTTTTCCCATGAGATGGCATTGATTCAATCAAGTTTATTGTGACAGGATCAAAGTTACTGTAAAACAAACAATTCCTTCCTGTTTCAAAATTACCTACTTCGGATGCAAGTTAGAATGAAGGAAAACAGGGAGGGAAAATTAACTCAGGCCGGTTCTGAAGGAATAGCATACAGCTTTGTGCCAAAGGCATTTTTATGGGCAAGTTTTCTTTGATGGCTTATCGATTTCAAATGCCAACAAGATTTGAACGGCTTGCAATTTGAAGTTATTTAAACATGATTTATTTTTGACAATTGAACTTTAATATCAAACACATAGCTTTAACTTGTCTCCTGGGCTCGTCCGGGACCTCTCGTACCTAAAGAGAGAATCATGCCAATAGAACAACGAACCAAGCATGTCTGAAGTCGCCTCAAAATCCTCAAAGGCAGCCTTAATTTTGGATGGTTGTAGGCAAAATCTCATGAGAGTCACCTGTCAGTGGTTCATTACCTTGATCCAAGCTCGTATAGCTTTTTTTCCCATGAGATGGCATTGATTCAATCAAGTATATTGTGACATGCTCCCTGTTGCTGTAAAACGAACAATTCCATCCTGTTTCACAAATACATACTTCGGATGCAAGTTAGAATGAAGGGAAAAAGGGAGGGAAAATAAACTCAGGCCGGTTCTGAAGGAATAGCATTCAGCTTTGTGCCAAAGGCATTTTTATGGGAAAGTTTTCTTTAATTGCTTATTGATTTCAAATGCTTTCATCAAGCTCTGCGCAAGAAGGGATTTCTTGCATTCAAACAAGAGCCCAGTTACTGTAATACACAGTCAACTTGTTGACTCAGAGCATCAAATAACATGTGAGGTTGTCAAACAACGTAGGAATATCAGAAAAGTGCTTCTTGAAGCACTTAGAATGTGTGACGTGAATTCATAGACAGATGTGTCAGAAGACTTTAAGACTGCAAAGGGACGAACTAAACTGAAGCAGGGTCCACCAAGATTTGAACGAGGATCACTGAATGCAAAGCCTAAACAAATACAACATGGAAGCTACAGTATGCTGCATAATGTAGAGCTTGCAATTTGATTCATTTAAACATGAGATAAATGGGCGTGAACACCAAACTCATAGGTCGAGCTCGTCTCTGGGCTCGTCCGGGAGTTGAACCCGGGACCTCTCGCACCCTAAGCGAGAATCATGCCACTAGACCAACGAACCAAGCATGTCTGACATTGCCTCAAAATCCCGAATGGCAAACTTAATGTGGTTGGTTGTCGGCAAAATCTCATGAGAGTCATCTGTCAGTGGTTCATTACCTTGATCCAAGCAAGTAGAGGTTTTTTCCCTTGAGATGGCATTGATTCAATCAAGTTTATTGTGACAGGATCAAAGTTACTGTAAAACAAACAATTCCTTCCTGTTTCAAAATTACCTTATTCGGAGGCAAGTTAGAATGAAGGAAAACAGGGAGGGAAAATTAACTCATTGATTTCAAATGCCACCAAGATTTGAACGGCTTGCAATTTTAATGTATTTAAACATGATGTATTTTAGACAACTGGACTTTAATATCAAACACATGGCTGGAACCTGTCTCCTGTCACTAAACTGAAGCAGGGTCCACCAAGATTTGAACTAGGATCACTGAATGCAAAGCCTAAACAATTACAACATGGAACCCATGCTGCATATGGTAGGGCTTGCAATTTATTTAAACATGATGTATGTTAGACAAATGGACATCAATATCACACACAGCTGGAACTTGTCTCTGGGATCACCCGGGAACTGATCTCAGGACGTCGTTCATAAAAAACACATAGCTGGAACTTGTCTCTGGGCTCATCCGGGAGTTGAACCCGGGACCTCTCGCACCCGAAGCGAGAATCATGCCACTAGACCAACGAGCCAAGCATGTCTGAAGTCCCCTCAAAATCCTGAACGCCAGCCTAGATTTGGTTGGTTGTCCGCAAAATCTCATGAAAGTCACATGTCAGTGGTTCATTACCTTAATCCAATCAAGTAGAGGTTTTTCCCATGAGATGGCATTGATTCAATGAAGTTTATTGTGACAGGCTCAAAGTTGCTGTGAATCGAACAATTCAGTCCTGCTTCACAATGACCTTGTTCGGATGCAGGTTAGAATGAAGGAAAACAGGGAGGGAAAATAAACTCAGTCCGGTTCTGAAGGAATAGCATTAAGCTTTGTGCCAAAGGCATTTTTATAGGCAAGTTTTCTTTGATGGCTTATTGATTTCAAATGCTTTCATTAAGCTCCGCGCAAGAAGGGATTTTTTTGTTGTGGATGGATTGCACCTTATTTGAGTGCTTCGCCGTCAGGATGGTCGAGTGATCTCAGGAACTGCGTTCAGGTCGCAGTCTCCGATGGAGACCTCGGGTCAAATCCCACTTCTGAAACCCTCTTTAAGTAGATGTTATCCTAAATGTCTGCTTTGCATTTGCATGACAGTGGCATTTTCAACGAAGCAGTCATGCAGTTGACTTTGACGTCACTCACCTTACTGGCTCCCTGGACGTAGCGCCACATCGTACTTTAGCATTAGACGTTGCTCCTGTCCAAAGTGGAATGACTTCTCTTTTTCAATGGGCACAGTCTTTAAAACACTACTTTCTCTCTCAGATTATCTGTTGAAGTTCCCTTAACTGATGGTTGAGACATGTTGCCTTTCTCCTCTTTACATTAAGGCACAGAAAGTGACTAGTTCATGTCTTTTTTAAGACATGAACTCTAGTTAGCCTTTAGAAGAAAACCTTGTTCAAAAGTTCATGTGAAAAGTACAGCAAAACATAGACATATGCAATTCTTATCACATTCCCCCCTGTTTATGCTTATTCCAAGAATAACATTTAATATGGGGTGTGAGAGCATAAAGCCTGCCGGCAGTACAATAATACGATTTCCTAAACTCAGTATCCATTCTGACAGGGAAATTCTCTCAGGGTTCCTCAGGAGGTACTCACTGAAGAGCTGGGTCTTCAAGTGCTTCTTAAAGACAGAGAGGGAGGTCCCCGCTCTGGTCATTTTTGGCAGCTCGTTCCACCAACGTGGAACTACAAATGAGAAAAACCTGGATTGCCGTGGTTTGTACGGCCGGCAGAGCCAGGCGACGCTCATTTGACGAGCGCAGCATTCGGGGGGCAACATGTGCTCTTACAAGAGCATTTAAGTAGGCGGGAGCATTCCCAGCAATCACTCTGTAGGCCAGAGACTTGAACTTGATGCGGGCGGCTACAGGTAACCAGTGGAGCTCGATGAGCAGCGGAGTGACATGTGACCTCTTTGGCTTGTTGAACACCAATCGCTCACCCCTCGGGATGGGACTGGCAGTCCTGGCTCACAGACCTGTGGCTCCTTCGTGCCTGCGCTATCGTTGTGGTCGGTTTGCACGTCCTTTTGGCTTCATCATGGTGTATTGTTCCCCATGCTCGTTCAGCTGTCACTAAACTCGTTTCCTCCGCTTTCGTCCGTTACTTTGCCAATCCCCAGATGGACGCCCGCTCCCTCGACGATCCCTTTCCCCTATCCCTCCCCGACTTCGACTCAGACGACGACTTTTCCACAGTTTGCTAGGGACCTCCGTCCCTCTTCCTTTTATGATGGGTTCTCATAAACCTTGGGGTGTGAGTCCCTGGATGTTCTCGGGTTCGCCGACCGAGGTTTTCTATATATCTGTCGATTATCTGCTTGTTTTTTGAGTGTTAATACTTTGCTGTTTTCGCTTATTTTGAGTGCGTTCATTTTTTGCTGTTTTTGACATGATTTTCTTTCGTACTGATGTTTAAATATAAACAAAAGGAGGAATATGTACAGGCAAAATCCTCCTTTTCCCCTTCTACAATAACATGTTTGCCAAACACTATCTGAACAGCATGCGCTCTAGGCAAGGGCGCGTTATTCCCGCAACACGGAAAACCTGCGACCCACTTGCAGACTAAAACAACACACTAAAACACATAGTCGAAGAGAATCCTTACAAGGACTTCAAGGTCATCATCAGACAGGGCAGTGCATCACTCCACCCCAACGGTCTCACACATCTCACCACATATATACAAACGTGCTTCCTGTATCCGGCAGGACGGGTGAGCTCGACTACAGGCTGCGTCCTGCGATTCGCTCTCTCCCTCTCCACTCATTGCAATGACTAACTCTTTTTCTCTAAAATAATTATACACGCAACAAAGAATTTGTTCACGATCCTTTATTACAGAAATTACCTCGACAACAGGTTTGTAATGTTCAAACAACAACAGTAACATCTCTCTTGTAAAATACAAGGATCGCCCAATATAACTATTATTGGGTTAAAGGAAATTAAGAGGGGAGACAGGCAGAGCATAGGTTCAGTGTAGGAATTTGTATGAGACACAACCATTGTTGATCTTCAGAAATTGTAATTTCCAACCTTGAGAGTGAAGGGATCTGAACCCACGCCCCCGCAGAGACTGGAGCCTTAATCCAGCGCCTTAGACCACTCGACCACACTACCACAATTTGTTTGTTTTGGATCACAGATGAGAGATGGGATGGGAGAGCAGCGTTCAATATATCATGCATAATTATATATCGTTCATTCCAATCTAAAAAGGCTTTAGCAAAATCTTTCTTGGCTCACAAGTACACATTTAAGGTTTCCACTATTCTTTCGTCCAGCGGAATAATTCTTCCTTCGGGTGCGAGAGGTCCTGGGTCCAAATCCAGATGAACCCAAAGACTAAAATTGTGAAGCTTGTGAAGCTGTTGCTTAAATTCCATGATACTTCTAATAACAGAGGAGACATGTCATCATTGTTAGCTACACTTGCCTCTTAACAATCGCATGAATGATATTCGAGGCTTGTTGGTCTCTGTGAGTGATTCACGCTTTGTGCTGGAACGGTCCCAGGTTCAAATCACAGATGAGCTCGGAGAGTAAATTTGTAGCCTTCCTGGGCAGTGTTCATTGTCCAGATGGAAGTCACAGAATTTGTTCATGGCCATATACCATAACCTGATAGACACAAATGTAACACCAACTTTCTTGCATTTATGGTAGGTTACAATGAACCTTGATTTAACCAAAGGCATCTTTGGTAGCATTCTGATCTTAACCGAGGCATACGTAGAGACTGGAGCAAAAATACAGTGCCTTATGTCACTCTACCTACATTTAAAGACTTAATATGACAAATGTGAAGCTGGTGCTTGCCTTGCATGGTTCTTCTAATAACAGAGGAGACAGACAAGGTGACAGGTCATGGTTTGTTACCTGCACTGGCTGGCTTGCTAATCAGCATTGTTAAAGTAGGGGTCTAGGGCTTTGTTGGGCTAGACATATAATTCTCATTTTGGGAGTGAGAGGGCCTGGTTCAAACCCTAGATACACCCACAAGCTTTGAAAACTTTGATCAGAGTTCTTCTGGACCGGTTTGTAATGTTTAAACAACAACAGTAACATTTCTCTTGTGCAATGTATGGACTGCCAATATAGCTATAATTCTTAGAAAGGAAATCAACACCACTTCATTGCTGTTTGAGTATGATGTCTCCTTTGCAGAGCACCATTACAACTTAAGTGGAAATAGTATGAGACACCACCACTGCTGATTTTCTGACCATGAGAAACCCATATTCTAGGTTAGAAGCAGCAGTTATATGTGCACTTACAAACAGCATTATCAACCTTTGCAGTGGTGGGATTTGAGCCCATTCCACCAAAGAGACTGGAGCCTAAATCTGGCGCCTTGGCCCACTCGGCCACACAACCACATTTATAAGCACGATGACAAGTCAAAATTTGTAAACCGTCACTGGAGAGCAGAGATCAATAAAACATGTATAATTATAGATCCTTCATAAAAATCTAATGAGTTGTTGCACTTAACTTGGACGTCACTCTCACGCTACTGGCTCCCTGGACTAACCGCCACATTGTACTTTAGTGTTAGACGTTTTTACGTGTCACAAAGTTGAATGACTGAAGTCATTGTTAGCTACAAATATAGTCCATTGTAACCTAGCATAGCTTGAATTAGACTGATGAGTCAAGAAGAGCAATGTAGGCATACTTGTGAACCTGCAGATTATTTGAAGTGTTTAAGAAATCCATCAGCAAGGAGGAATTTTAGTCTTTGGGCTCATCCGGATTTGCCGTGGAAGCCTTAAATGTGTGCTTGTGATTTCCAACTGAGCAAAGACAGATTTTGCAAACCTAATTAGATTGGTATGAAATATACATATATATACATATATATATATGTATATAACGATAACAATAAAGATATATTTTTATTGTTATTGTAACGGTTATTACAAGATGTTTGTTTCCCAGTCTAATTCTATTTGAGATATATTTCTTAGGAGATCTTTGTCCTACAAATTGTATTGCATTGAGGTAATTTTGTGATCCCTTTGCCTCAATTATATGATATATTTTTATTAGTGCATTTTTCTATTGTATTGTTCCACTGGGAACAAAAGGAGTGTGTGTGGTAGAAAAATGCTCATGAATGATATTACTTCACAACCAATTGATGTCTAAATGCTGAGGGGCATGTGGTTTGTTTGGTGATTACCTCAGGTCTTTATTGGGAAATCTCACATCACACAACTGGCACAACTGTTTTAATCCTTATCTGTGTTTTTCTAGCTCATAAAAGGACCACTTGTGTAAAAACTCAATTCATGCCATCCCGGCACCACATGTGTTTCATGTTTCTTTGTTAAAAAAGCCCTCAGGTGTAACAGAAGGCAACAGCAAATCAAATGGCTGGTCTCAAGATCGGTCTAACTTTTTCTCTGCAAAAAAAGCTAGCTTCTTCAAATCTACAACTACGATATTCACTGTTTTTAAAGTGCAGCTGAATCTTTCTCTTTATTCTGCGGAATAAATTTATTTAATACCCTGAGTTTTGGTCCTGATAGAAAAACAGGTTTACCTCACCGACCACGCGTTGAGAATTCTCCCACACTAGCCAAAAAGCAGTACCATCATGCTGATAGGCAAAGGCACCAATGCTCTTTTCCAGCATTTGCATCAATGCAGTGACATACTCTGATTTGTCTTTAATACGTATAAGCCTTTTGCTTTTTAATAGAGAGTTTCGTAGAGGGGAAAAACCTTTTTGGCAAAAACAAAAACACAGCTGCAAGATTGAGCAGGCCGGGGTGTCACAGTCGGTCCCCAGGGCCACACTGCCGGCGACGATCTAGTACCAGTGGAAGGGAGAGAAGAAGCTGACCACAACCTGGGAGCTCTTCGGAAGACGGCCCAACTGGGTTCCCTGACACTGAAGGAGGAGGGCATACTTTGCCTTCAGTCTAACAATTAAGAAAGGAGCTACGATGATCCAGAGCAGGAGGTGTACGAAATATTGTGAACTTGTAGTAAACATTTGTGTGGTTCATATAATTAAGTTATGTTTTGGTAAAATTGTAGATGGATCGGGATCATATACTTTGATTTTCCATCTGACCTTATCTGATTTGTTAAAAAACATCACACTGGATAGGAATAACTCAGTTCTGCAAGATAGAAATGGTGCTTATGAAATGTAAAATGAATCCACTTCAATTGGAACAAAGAACACAGTGAAAATGCAAATTGTATTGTGAGTTATTTTTAATTGAAGTGGCAAAATACCTTAGGAAAAAGAATAGTAACTTATTGAAAAGAGGTAGAACTGCATTGTTTATTTTTCAGATATTATTGAATTTAATTTTCCAGCAGAAAGACTAAAGCATGTTTGTATGACTTGCAGCGTAGGGCCAGTGTGGCCTCCTCTACGTCCGCTGCGAAGCTTTAACACCACGGACTGAAGCATAGGTAGTGATTACAGCTTGTTCTACTCGTTCGGCGAACATGAGCGGTCGTGGCAAAGGAGGCAAGGGACTCGGGAAAGGAGGCCCCAAGCGCCACCGCAAAGTTCTCCGCATAACATCCAGGGAATCACCAAGTCCGCTATCCGCCGTCTGGCTCGCCGTGGCGGTGTGAAGCGTATCTCAGGTCTGATATACGAGGAGACCCGTGTGTTCTCAAGGTGTTCCTGGAGAACGTGATCCGTGATGCCGTCACCTACACTGAGCACCCCAAGAGAAAGACCGTCACCGCCATGGATGTGGTCTATGCTCTGAATTGATTTAGTATTCTATTATTTAATGTCAAACATGGATGAATTATGAATTCCTTATTAGACGAAGCTGCAGCTTTATATTTATGCTTTGCTTCCTATGAATCGATTCTATTCAATGTCAAACATGGATATAGATAAGTGGAGTTTTTCTTGTATATGCTCCGTATTTGTTTTGTTTAATGTTTCCCATAAATTGAAAACCCAATAAACATATGCGGAGATATATAGGAATACATGTTGGTTGAACAATACAGGTATAAAATTATATTTAATAGCTGATAATTAATATTTATGAATTAATATAACATAATCTAGAGTAATCATTGTATGAAATTGAATCTTTATTGGTGTGTTCATAATATATTTATATACATACAAGAATGAATAATGATCTTGTATCATGTGACTTTTGAGAAATGGAAAAGCCTTTTTGAGAAAGTGTGGGTGGTACTGAAAAGGACCTTTGGTTTCAGGGTGAGCACTGGGATTACTTGGAGCTGGTGTACTTGGTAACAGCCTTGGTGCCCTCAGACACGGCGTGCTTGGCCAGCTCTAAGGGGAGCAGCATGTGGACAGCGGTCTGGATCTCCCTGGAAGTGATGGTGGAGCGCTTGTTGTAGTGGGCCAGGCGACAGGCCTCACCGGCGATGCGCTTAAAGATGTCGTTGACGTGGGAGTTCATGATGCCCATGGCCTTGGAGGCCTTCCTGGTCTTTCTGCGCTTCTTGCCGTACTTGCTGGCGGTCTTGCATAGGGCTTTCTTGGAGCCCTTCTTGGGCGCTGACTTGGCGGGGTTCTGGCATTAAAAAAGTACAAGGAGACAAGGCACTAATGACCAGTTTCTAGTGGTGCTGCTTTCTTTATAGAATCCTGATGTAAATGAGGCTCTGTGACCCCTCAAAGGGATTGGGAAGAGTTTGCAAGTGACACTGGGAATGCCGAGGACAAGAACACGGTGTTTGAGGTTTGAAAATAAATATCGGTAAATTAAGAGTTTATACACAGAGTTTAACAGTTTATCAAACACAGGATAAGATGTAAATTCCTTGTGCAAGCACATACCTAAGAGTGTCGTGATGAATGGTAGAACGTCTTAATGTCATCTTGTCGTCTTGGTGATGAATGGTGGTGAATGGTGGGAGCTGGATACGCATCATCAGTAGTGTATCCTTGGATCTTGGGATGTTTCGGCCTCTACACTATACACCCTCCCCAAGGTGGCCAGCTACAGGCTGATCGGACCTGAGCTTGCGTGAGTCCAGACTCGTAAAGAGAGCCATATTGATGGCAGACTTCTCGAGGGACTATGCATGGCAGGGGCGTCCTACTCCCTGAGTCAAGCCAAAGCTGACCGCATACCTACTGGTTTGCTACTTTGGGGCCCAACAGGGGTCTTTCCTCCTCATAAAAAGCCACTGGCTGCTCCTTTCGGCTGCCTCTGATGCAGCTTTGATGGCTGAGCGCTGGTTCTGGCCTCTAACTCCCAGGTCAGTGAACAGTCTGGTGGTAGATCTTGCCACAAACCCTCTGCATCCGACCTCCACTGGGCGGACCTCAGCGTTCCAGCCACGGTGTTGTGCTTCAGCAGCGAGCTCGGCGTAGCGTAGATGTTTTCGCTCATAAGCCTCATCCACTGCGTCCTCCCAGGGTACTGTGAGTTCGATAATGTACACCTTCTTCAGAGAAGGAGACCACAGCATCAGGTCAGGTCTCAGGGTAGTTGTAGCAATCTCTGGAGGAAAAACCAGCTGTCGGCCAATGTCAGCCAGCATCTTCCAGTCACGGGCTAAGCGTAGCTGGCCTCGCTCAGATGGTGTAGAGCAGCTTCTAGTTACCTTAGCCCCCTCACGGACAAAGATAGTTGCCCGTTGTTGGTTGGATGCTGGTGGTGGTAGGGAGTTGGTGGCAGTTCGTTTGTCCTCCAGAGTGGATGCAAGGACTTTCAGGACTTGGTTGTGACGCCACGTATAACGTCCTTGGGTGAGACTGGTTTTACACCCTGTAAGAATGTGTCTGAGGGTGGCTGGCATAGAACATAGGGCACACCCCGGATCTTCACCAAACCACTGGTGAAGGTTGACTGGTGTTGGAAGGACGTCGTATGTAGCTCTGATGGAGAAGCTCAACTGTCTCGCTTCCATGGCCCACATGTCTTTCCAGCTGATCTTCCTCCTCTCCACACTGTCCCATCTTGTCCACTGTCCTTGTTTGCCAAGAGAGACTGCCTTGGCCCATCGTGCAGCATCCTCCTGGTGACGTACTTTCTCCACCACCATCTTCCTCCGTTCTCGTGCTGTGGCCTTACTCCACGCTGGGGGGGTAGCTGTTAGCCCAAAGCCTCCTCTTCCTTGCTGAACATGGCCCACAATGTCAGCGTGTTTGAGGGCTGCTGTTGCCTCCTCCACTGCTTTGGCTGGTCTCCATTTGCGGCCAGTGGTTAAGGTTGGTGCATTGTTGCTCACCACTATGTCTCTGGATTCATTCAGTGTCATCTGGAGTCTTGTTTTTGCACACTTGAACTCCTCTGTGAGACTGGTGAGGGGCAGCTTGAGGATGCTGTCTCCGTAGAGGCCTATGGTGGTAAGGCATCATGGAACTCCAAGCCACTTCTTGATGTATCCTGTGACTGTTCTTTCCAACTTCTCTACAGTTGAGATTGGTACCTCATAAACTGCGAGGGGCCACAACATCCGGGGTAGGAGCCCAAACTGCAAGCACCAGGCCTTTAGCTTCCCAGGCAGTTGGGTGCTGTCAATGGACTGTAGGCCACTGCTGATGTCCTTACGCAGTTGTTGCACCTGGTCTTTGTCCTTCAGGCTTGCATCATACCACCTCCCAAGGCTTTTTACAGGCTGCTCAGACACTGTTGGGATTGGGTCTTCTCCGATTAAGAATTTCAGGTCAGAGAGCACTCCCTTTACAATTGAGATGCTTCGTGACTTGGATGGTTTGATCTTCATACGGGCCCAACTGAAGTTCTCTTCCAGCTTCCTGAGCAGCCTCCTGGTGCATGGCACAGTGGTGGTCAATGTTGTAATGTCATCCATGTAAGCTCTGAGCGGAGGGAGGCGCAGACCAGAGTCAACCCGCTGTCCACCTACAACCCACTTTGAGGCTCGGATGATGACCTCCATTGCCATCGTGAATGCCAGAGGTGAGATAGTGCACCCTGCCATGATGCCTACTTCTAGGCACTGCCAAGAGGTGGTAAAGTGGTGTTGAAGCAGAACTGCACGTCCTGGAAGTAGGATTTAACCAGGGCTGTGATGGTGTCTGGTATGTGGAAGAATTCGAAGGCAGACCACAGGAGTTCATGGGGCACTGAGCCAAAGGCATTGGCAAGGTCCAGAAAGACTACATGGAGGTCCTTCTCTCTATCTTTGCCGTTTGGATCTGGTGCCAGATCATGCTGGAATGTTCTGAACACCCGGAGAATCCTGATATTCCTGCCTTGTGTACAGATGTGTCGATGTACTTGTTTCTTCGCAGATACTCGCCCATCCTCTGTGCAATGACACTAAAGAAGATTTTGCCCTCAACATTTAGTAGGGAGATTGGACGGAATTGGCTGATGTTCTCTGCATCCTTCTCCTTTGGGATGAGGACTCCACCTGCCCTACGCCACACTTTAGGTATGATCTCCTTCTGCCATGCTGTTCTCATAAGCTTCCAGAGAAACCTCAAGACATCTGGTGCATTCTTGTACACCTTGTATGGGACTCCATTTGGCCCCGGGGCTGATGCTGTTCTTGCTCGACGCACTGTGTTTTCCACCTCTTTCCATGTTGGAGGGCCAGTCGGAATGTGATGTTCAGGGGGGTCAATTGGTGGGATATCTGAAGGAGGTGAGCCTCAAGATCAGCCTTTGTTGTTTTTAGGGCTCCACTTTTCTCCTTTGTGAAGATACCCTTTAGGAACTTGAAGGGATCTTTATAGAACCGTGTTCTAGTTTGTTCTTTCTTCCTTCTACGTTTCCGTAGGTTCTCTGCTCTGCGGAGGGATGCTAGTCGAGTTTTAATGTCGACCTGAAGCGCATCTATGCCTTCCCTTTCCACTCCAGAGGCCTTTTTCCACCGTCTCCTAAGTTGTCTCATTTTAAGACCAGGCGCTTGATCTCCTGCTGCTTCCTGGACACTGGTGCGGTTGGGACCTTTTTCCCACCTGACCTTTCTTGCACTCCAAAGCGTTCTGACCCATATTGATAGATGATATCCCCCATTCTCTCCAACTTCTTTTCCACTGTCCCTCTGAGTTGCTCGAGAGACAGGGTCAGGTCAGTATTGATCGTTTCCCACAGCTCCTTACCCGCAGCACCGGGCCACTTCACATGCAGTTTATGCCCTGCCAGTCTTCTCTCGACTGCAGGTCTAGAAGGTTGGGTCGGTTCTACCGCTGTTGCCATCAACTCTGTGTTTGCTTCTTCCATGACAGTGGTATTGATGTACTGCAAGCTATGGTTTGCGTCCAGTTGCTGTACTTCATTCGACTGATTTGATTCCTCTCGGAGAAAGGAACCAATGCGAGGCCTCTGTTTCTCTTCTGTCAAACACTTCTTCCTTCCCTGGTGAATTCTCAACCCCTGATATGATGTTACCTTCGTCCAACCACAGGGACATATCCGCTGCTTGTGGCCCGCTGTTGCGGCTGCATCTGTGGCAACTGCTGTGGCACTCTCTTGCGCTGTGCTCCTGTTACTCATAGTCGTTTCCGGTCCAGGGTCTGCTACCATAATGTCAGCCGATGAGTCGTCTTCCGCCCCCGCTCTCGCAGACTCTAGGGGTGTTCTCTTTTGTCGTCTTTTCGTAGCTATAGCGGGTGATTCCTCGTGCCAATGGCTTGGGAAACTACAAGCATGGGAAGCTAGCCCATGCCTGTCCCAGTGGGGTCTATTTCCTCCTGTCAGCTGTCTCTCCATGCCGCCACAAGGACTTTCCCCTGTCGTCAGCTGATCTTTCTCAGCAGTCACTGGACTCAGTGTCCAGGTACTCAGTTTATCAAACACAGGATAAGATGTAAATTCCTTGTGCAAGCACATACCTAACACAATATCACTAAATTGTATTAATATTTTTTATTCAAAAAATTCACATCGATTTAACGCGATTGAACATGAAATACCGACGAGCACAACGTGGGATTGTGCAAACAATATGCAACCATTATCGGATCGACCACCTTTGTGTCACCTTTATAATGAATTATTATCTTTGAAGACTGTGTGGTGGCCCTTAAAAGAGCCGTTTGTGTTGGAGTGCGGTGCCTGTGTCTCTTGGCGCGCTCTCCGCGGATGCAGCAGGCCAGCTGGATGTCCTTGGGCATGAGTGACTCTCTTGGCGTGGACGGAGCACAGGTTGGTGTCCTGGAACAGACCAACCAGGTAAGCCTCGCTGGCCTCCGGAAGAGCCATGACAGCGGAGCTCTGGAAGCGCCGGTCGGTTTTGAAGTCCTGAGCGATCTCTCTGACCAGGCGCTGGAAGGGCAGCTTGCGGATGAGCAGCTCGGTGGATATCTGTAACGACGGATCTCTCTGAGAGCCACAGTACAGGGCCTGTAACGGTGAGGCTTCTTGACTCCGCCGGAGGCTGGGGTGCTCTTACGGGCAGCTTTGGTTGCCAGCTGCTTCCTGGGAGCCTTACTCCCGGTGGATTTATGGGCGGTCTGCTTGGTACTGGCCATCGCTCAGGCTTCTCTCAACTGGTTTAGGAACAAGAATGAATCGCAGTGGTGGAGCTCAGATATATATATAGTCCCTTCTGCGCTCGTGCTGTGTGCTGGTTTGTCCATGGCAGTTGTCACGTGACCATGATTCATGAAAGTTTCGCCAAAACATTTTGAATGGTTGACGTTTTTTATTAGTTTATGGAGTTATTTTCAATAAACACTGATGATAAATTTACATGTTAAATATGTGTCATGGAGTAGAGAACAATATGCATTATAATATAATGTCATTTTAAAAATATATATATGAAGTGAAATGTTATACTATCACATTAACTTAAATAGCTGAAATGAATAATTAAATGAATGAACATTTAATTTTTATTTTACAGTTTATAAATATATTTTTTATGAAAACATTTTTTCAATATTATATATATATATATATAAGAATATAATTAATATTATTATTATGTATTAGCAGTGGAATATGTTTATTATGAATAATAACTGTCAAGTATTATAATATTATAATTATTTAGATGATTCTCTGTACAGGCTCCATGTCAGTGTTGAGCCAACAATGAGTGTTATTTTCTTTTGAATATGGATTTATTATGATTATTGTTTCTAAAATGCCAATTTTTCCATCGATAGTTGTCGAAGAAGTGCTCTCTATGAGGGTGTGGGAGGCTCTGAAAAGAGCCTTTGTGGGTTCAAGTCTGTTCACACACATACGTAGAGCCAAACAACACCAGCATCCTCTGTGCCATCTTCTGGATGTTTGGAAATTTGGCTGCGCTTAATGAAGCATAAAACTCATCCAGTTTAAGAGAGTTGAACTTCTCCTTTAAGACGGTGTCACATTGGCGATCAATCGGTTCCAACTGCAACTCCTGTGGCGCTGTTTCAGGGTCTTGTGAGAAGGGACATGACACCAGCTGAAGTGACTTGTCAATTTTTTCCAAAATCAGAGAACCGACGTCAGAATTCTTCATGCAGGTCATCCAGTGATTTCCTGTATTTTTTCACATGTTGCGGGGCCTCTTTCAACGTAGCCAGTGTGGGGAAATGAGCGAATGACTTGTTTGGCAGTTGCTTTGAGAATAAAGCTAGCTTGGTTTTGAAGGCTCTGACATTTGTATGCATTTCATGCACAAACTGGTCTTTCCCTTGTAGCCTCACGTTCATCTCATTCATGTGTGTCAGTATGTCCACAACAGTATGTCCAGCGGATATCAGAATGGTAAAGCAAGTCCCTGTGATCAGTGTCAGTTTCTTCAAGAAACTTAATAAACTGACGATGGGGAAGTGCCCTTGCTCGAATAAAGTTAACAAGTTTTACAACTGGCTTCACCACGTGGTCTCCATCACCCTCTCCTGGATTCTTTTGAACAGTCCGACGTTTTTTCCCGTCAGATTTGGCGATCCATCTGTGGTAACGTTGGCGAGCTTACTCCAAGGTAGCTTGTGCCTCTTAATGACCGCCGACACACTGTCATACAAGTCCTCTCCCCGTGTTTTCCCTTTTAGGGGTTCCATGGCCAAAAACTGGCCATCCCTCTGATAAAAATTAAAAGCTGAGCGGTGTCCTTTATGTCTGTACTTTTGTCCAGTGCCAAAGAATATAATGTAAATGACTCCGCTTTTTTGTTTAGCTTGCTAGGTCTTCGTCAATTAGTTCAACACGGCGAGTCACTCGCCTGCGTGATAAGCTAATTTTTTCAGACTTGTTCTTGCTCCCAGGACACAAGACACCTGCTGTCTCTACCATGCACTCTTTGAGAAACTCCCTTTCAGAGAAAGGCTTGCTGGCTTTTGCTAATTTGAATGCCAGCAAAAAACTTGCCTTCGTGCTTGGTTCATGGATGGGAGTTTGTCGGATAAAGGTGTTTTGCTGAGCCTGCAAGCCAGCTGCCAACCTCTGAGCGGTAGCCGTCCGATATGCGTTGATCGGTTGTTAGCATTATTAGCATGCTTGGTAGAAAAGTGAGGGCTGATGTATTCCTTTAAAACCGCCATCGTTTCTTGGCAAATAAGACATACAGCCTTTGACCAGACCTAGGTAAAAAAGTATTTAGTTGTCCATTACTTATTAAACACTCGGCACTCACTGTGGACTTTTCTTTTCTTTGGCCCACTCATTGTTGCAGATGGGTTCAGAGTAGTAGCAGAGTAATAACAGAGAGTAGCTCGGGCTCCGCAAAATCAAGTCACTGCGGCTACTGCGGCACCTGGTGAAACGCCAGGCATTACAGGTCAAGGTGAAATCAATGCAGTCATAATCATGAATTCTGTACCAATCTTTGGCGGGCTGGATAAAAAAGACCAACGGGCCGGATGTGGCCCGCGGGCCGTAGTTTGCCCAACCCTGGTCCAACGGGATGGAATGAATTTATTTCTTCTTTGGAGCTGTCTTCTTGGCTGCTTTGGGCTTTGGGCTTTGGGCTGCTTTGGGCTTAGCGGCCTTAGCGGTACTCGGGATGGGATAAGGGGCCTGACAGAGCAATTGGATAAAACTAGTTTGATGACGTGGCAAAATCAAATGGCATTGGATATGTTGCTGGCAAAAGATGGTGGTGTTTGTAAGATGTTTGGCGACGTATGTTGTACTTTCATGCCAAACAACACCGCTCCTGACAGCAGCGTGACTAAAGCATTGGTTGGACTGACAGCATTGTCCGAGGAGATGACGGAAAATGCAGGGATAGATAATCCATTCACCAAATGTCTAGAGAGCATGTTTGGTGAATGGAGTGACATGTTACAATCAATCCTTATATCATTAGCAGTAATGATTGCAATTATAGCTACGTGTGGTTGTTGTATTCCATGCATTAGAGGGTTGTCTTAAAGACTCATAGAGAACGCCATGACTAAAACTATGCTGTACACACAAGTTCCTAATGATGACAACAATGACAGTACAAATGCAAATTATGAATTTATGATCGAACCCAATCAGGAGGATTTTAATGATCAAACCCCTGTTCAGGATATGCTCAAGATGGCAGGTTCAGATGTCGATCTCAACTTTGCTGGAGTCTGATGGCCAAAAACGAAAGTTGACGCAAACCACACCAACGGAAATTACGACAATGACACAAAAGTTTAATTAGATAACAAGTTTTGATGATGACGATGGCGTCCTCCGCTCCATCTGACGACTGGACAGTTGAAATCGGATGCTAAAGGCAATGCACGGGCCGGGGCATGTCTTCAGCAGCTGTCCATTCCCATATTACCCACTCAGTTATTCATGTAAAGGGTAGAGATAAAATAGATTTTGTGTCCATCAGTTTCTGATGATAAGGGCATTGAAGTTCTGACTTGAAGGTTTTTGACCCCATTTTTGTCAACGTAGCTATCCGGATTTTAAGTCTGATTTGAAAGAGAGGCTATATTTCTGTGGTTGGATTGTCTGATAATTTTACAAATTATATTCACAGCTGGATTGCGTCTGAATGATGTATCAGGACTGTATCCGAACCTTATTATCAGGGTTAGGGTTAGGTTAGGTTTAGGGCTAGTAAAAGTTATCTTGATGGTGCCTCCGCTTCGTCCAACAACTGGACAAGAATATAAATAGTAGACCGCAGTATTTGAAACTACGCACCCCAACAGATTTCTAGTCCATCACCTTAAGCACTTGGCCACAGCAACATAGTTTGCGGTTTTAAAGTGCAAGAATATTCCAATGAAATGAGGAAGAAGCTTTAATATGTAATTGACAGCTGGAGATATTTTAAGGAGAGACGACTGTAACAAATTCAAACATCATCAAGAAAAGGTCATTTTTGCCAAAGGTGGTGGACAGGATCTGATTCCGCATGGGGACAATTGGATGGAAATCTAGCCCTGCCATGACCACTCAACAACAACCACATTGTTTGTGGGGTTAAAATGCAAGGACATTTTGACCAAATCAGGAAGAAGCTGCAACAAGACAAAGTATTGGGTTGTTTTTTTTTGGGAGACAACGCAATAAATGAAGACATCATGGAAGCAAGGATAGATTTGTGAATTGTAGTCGGCCCTGTAGTTGAACCTGTTGGGGGACACCCCAATGGGTCCATCGCCTTATCAACTCGGATGTTAAATACATGGATAGTCAATTTAAAACGCCATGAGGAAGATGCTCAAAAAATTTATTTGTCTTCTGGAGATATTTTCAGGAGACACTCAGCGCAATGAATTCAAACATAAATAACTGCAGAGGCTGCAAAAACATACTTAACTTTGAAATATTTACATCAGAATCTGGCACACAGAATTTCAAGACATTTAGAGTTAGAACAATCTCATGAATCGTAATCTGCAGGATTTTAACCCCCTTGGTGCTGCTGCTGCCAGTCGCAAGAGGGCTGGTGCTGGGGCCGCCTGTTAGACCACTGGTGGCCCCAGGGCACCTCTGGGCAGCACTTCCGTGTCCCTTCCCTGTGCCGGAGCCCCACATTGGGCACCACTGTCGCAGTTTCACCACCACACGCCACCCAAGTGACGGTGTTCAGGGACCTATGGCACAGATTACCTTTGGTTGATAGCACCAGTTTATTGTAGAGCTGAGGCTAGGCGGAACTAGCCAAGAGCAGATGAAACATGTTATGACACAGGGCTCCTAGTGTGACTGAGTGTGTGGACGGGGTTTTTAAACCGAATGCTCGTTAGCCCAACCAATGAGCATCAGGTGTGGCTACTTAAACCATCCCATCCACAGAGATATTTCCAGGAGACACTTGCGCAAAAATTCAAACATCATGAAAGCAGTGACATCCCTGATCATCGTAGTCAGCAGGATTTTAATTTGCACTGGGAAACCCCAATGGAGTTGTCCACCGCCTTAACCACTTGGCCACGACTACATATCGTGGTTTGAAAATGCAAGGAAATTCATATCAAATGAGGAAGAAGCTGCAAAATGGTACTTGACTTTTGGACATATTTTGAGAAAAAACTGGCACATAGAATAAAAATAGGTTTAGAGATAGGCCAACAGTACAAATCGTAGTTGGAAGGATTTTAAATGACTCAGGGACACCCCATTGGATTTCTAGACCATCGCTTTAACCACTCTCTTTAAAATAAAAGGAAATAGACACTTTGTGTTGTTCACTCGTATTCCTGTATCTGAATTACTGCATGGAGGTGTGGGGTAACGTGTACAAAAGCACATTACATTCATTCTGCATACAACAAAAAAGAGCTATAAGGATCGTTAACAATGTAGGATATTGTGACTATGGTAACACGCTGTATTTAAAAGTCACAGACTTTGAAGTTCATAGATCTGGTAGAATTTATTACTGCACAAATGAAGCAAGAAATAATTTACTTCTTGATAACACCCAAAAATGTTCTTTGATAGAGAGGGGAAACTCAACAAATATGTCGTTATCATAGCGACGGAAGTGAACCACGTCATGTGTCAGGCAAATATGATTCTGAAGAGGCATCAATTGCATGTTCCTTGGGGTGTGTATATTTTGTCCTCAAAATGTAAGTACTGTTATACTTCCATAATATCCCCTTTTGTGATGCAATGATCTTAAAAAATGGAGATCAGACATGTCTTCTACGCTCTGGTGGATCATCCGTGCACTGCAGAGACAGTAGAGGGGCTTTCAATCCTTAAACCAAAATTTCTTGACTTTAATTAACGATTTGTTTTGCAAGGAAGGCTTTGCTAAAATGTTATCGCCACAATAACAATTATATTGTGACTCATATTTCAAGATAAATATCTTCTGGTTTGGGGCAACTTATAATTGATTAACATCCCATAGCTTATTATTTTTAAGACTGTGTTGTGAAAATGTGTGTATCAAATGTGAAACACCACATATATAAGATAATGTATCTGTAAAACCCTCAATGGCGATTGTATTGCATTTCATGGTGCAATGTGCATTATGCCTACCAAAATGCTAAATACATTGTTTTGATTAATTCACAAATTAAAGCTCTGCACAGGCAATCATTTCTCACATTTTTTCTGAGAAGAAGAAGTCTATATTACCCTAAACAATAACAGAAACTATGTTTTTGTCTCCCAAAATGAGGAATAAAAAAGGTTGCTGTTGAAATTAACCTGGTGTAGTTTGGGTGTGAGAGTTGTTGACTATATAGGAAGGTGATCACAACAATTTAAAATAGAACACTAAATGCAACAACTTCCTTGACTGAAATTAATTGAATAAATATAAATATATCAATAAATATATTGAATAAATATATATATGAATAATAATAAATATTATTCATATAAATATATATGAATAAATATATAATAAATATTAAACAGAGATCTGTGATGTTCTTTCCAGTTTTCAATTGTATTCCTATTTTTGATTGATTGGGAATTATTGATAGAGATTAATGTGTAGGGTTTATTATATACTCCAAAATATATTTATTTTTGTTGATTTTTTCAGTAATTATAAATTGCCGTTTTTCCTATCACTATAGGACTGATCATTAGTGCCAATGTTGTAACATAGGTGACAGGCAAATCTGAATCGATGAATTCAAGTTCTTTTAACACTAGAACCGCCACACCCAGACTTTTCCTAAAATTGTGTTATGTAGCATCCCCTATTGCTAAAAACAGTAAGGATAAAACCAGATTTAAAATATGGGCAATGGGCATGGCCAGCAGGTAAAATTTACCCGCTATAGAATATAGCTATTTTCGAGAAGTTAATTTTGCATGTTTAAAGTCAATATGGTCAAAAGAAAGAGATTCATGGATGCCACACAAGAATCATTAGAAATGATTACTGCCATGAATGACAAAAAGTCTGATGGTGGGGAGGTGTCAGGACTGAGCGACGTGTCATGGGTTGACTCATCTGACGTGTCATCTGACAGCGATTAACCCCTGAGAAAAGTGAGGGTGAAAAAAGAGCATGTACTTATTGTCGATTACAGTGTATGACATACAGCTATTGCAACCAGTCTAAAGAAAAAAAACCCCAAACTTGTTTTTTTATTTTTAAGATCACAAGACGCCACCACATCCGGGAGGGCCAAACTGGCCCTCACGGTCACAGAGTACAGAGCACTTTCATATTTCATCGCTGTAAAAGTCTTTGCTCACTCAACTGTGCCTATTTTGTTCTTTCTTTTAAAGATGGTGTCTCCGTGGCTGTCGAGGCGCCCCCCTGCACCTGCAGGCACCCAGGTATTACTCAATGCTATAACTTAAACGTACAGTATATATACTGTTTGCCTTACTGTTTATAGACTTCTTAGACACACTTTATATTTTGAATTTCAGAGAAGACTAAAGCAGAACGAACGATGATGAGTTCATCCAGGATGTTGTGGAGGCCTGCGGGGAGGCTTTGCCATTTTAATAATAATAATAATTATAATAATAATAATAATAATAATAATAATAGCTGCAGGCAGCAATACACAGGGTCCAGTTTAGTCATTTTGGTATGTATTACAGTTTTCCAGTTTCTGTGAAACGCGGCACAAGTTACAAAAGTTACAAACACAGTGGACTTGCGTCTGGGAAAAATGGATGAGAAAAGGACTGTTAAAAGTACTGGACAGAGGTAGGAGGAAGTGAGCTGCAAGAGGGTTGGAGCATACTGAGGGAAATTTCTGGAAGAGATTCCATCTGCATGCGCTTTGCTGATGACGTGTGAATATGTGTGTGTGGCTAACCCCACCCAGGATCCACTGCTTTGTCACGACACAGCGACATCATAATTAAATCATAGTAGTTCTACCCACTCCAAACTACACACATTTAGCATAAGATAAAAGTGCTGATTATTAACTAATACCCACATATAACCATGACAAACTTACAACTGACTGAACCCGACTGAACCCACCTGACCCCAACTAAACCACCAGAACCGTCTCGCCCGCTACCCGACATCCCTTGAAAAGGAAAAAGCAGCTCAACATCCGCCTGAGTACAAACCCCTCCATCAGTTCCAACATGGGGACTGGGTCCTCGTAAAGAACCTACGACGGTCATCTTGGCACAATCCCCGTTTCCTGGGAACGCTCAAAGTCTTTCTTGTCACCAACAACGCCCTCAAGGTCAAAGGCCGTGCCTCCTGGGTTCACGCCTCCCACAGTAAGAAAGTTCCCCCATCCCCTCGAGCTACTCGTTGAGAAGACAACGTGAGCGTACACCGAACGCTGCTCACCCTGCAACTGCAATGGAACCACATCAACCACACCTGCGGCCATGGCACTCTTTTCACCTTACAGGGTTTTGTTGCCTACGCGGCACTGTTTGTTTCCTACTCACCATTGCTATAATTGTTGTTGTCCCCATATACATTTTCCATGATCATACTTTACTTCACATACTTTACTGTCCTGAGAATATAACTGCCCCAATCACAGTTAATAAAATATATGTTCCCGGCAGTACGACACATAGCACTGACTCAGCTCCCGGCCTTAATGGCACTCGTCTACCAAACGGTGTTTTCTGGTTATGTGGCCATAGTGCATACACCCATCTCCCAGTTGGCTGGAATAGCATTTGCACCCCGGCCAATCACACCTTTATCGTCCCAGTTTTCCACAACTGGAATCTTGGTCTCCCGCTTATGCAGGCCTTGACGACAATTTATACACCACCTCCTCACATGACACCTGAGTTTAATACCACACATGACGGACTCTATTGAATCTTCGTGAATTTGTTGTGTTAATGGTTTTTTTTTCTGGTTTGTTTTCAGAAATATATCTATACAGCCACTCAGAGAGCTTCTCCTTAGCACCTCTCTGATCAGACTCTTGTACAATTACAACACGTCTGAAGACCTCAGATGACCTTCAGCGAGTTAGAAGAAGACAACATTGCAAGAAAAAGATAGTATACCATCTTTAATTCTTTCAAGACAGAAGTATAGGACATGCTTTTTGATTAAGCATTTTGAACGTCCACTATCTTTCAGGGGTAAAAGTCAGAACTGCGTGTGTGCCTGTGTGTGTGCCTGTGTGTGTGTGTGTGTGTGTGTGGGTATGTGTGTGTGTTTATGTGTGTGTGTGTGTGTGTGTATGTGTGTGTGTGTGTGTGTGTGTGTGTGTGTGTGTGTGTGTGTGTGTGTGCCTGTGTGTGTGTGTGTGTGTGTGTGTGGGTATGTGTGTGTGTTTATGTGTGTGTGTGTGTGTGTGTGTGTGTGTGTGTGTGTGTGTGTGTGTGTGTGTGTGTGTGTGTGTGTGTGTGGGTATGTGTGTGTGTTTATGTGTGTGTGTGTGTATGTGTGTGTGTGTGTGTGTGTGTGTGTGTGTGTGTGTGTGTGTGTGTGTGTGTGTGTGTGTGTGTGTGTGTGGGTATGTGTGTGTGTTTATGTGTGTGTGTGTGTGTGTGTATGTGGCTTAGGTTACTTTTTGATCATTGGGGGGGACACATTAAGTGGGGTGTAGAAAATAATTAAAAGCAAAAAATAAACTTAAAGGATTTTAATGAAATATATAATATGATTCATAATTAGCATTGTTTAAACCGGATTGTACACCTAGAACACCAAGCTGTGTATTTATAAATACTATAATCAATGAATAAAAAAAGCACAATGTGGATATAAATAATCTAATGTGCAGTGTGACGGTTCTGAAACTTGATTCTGATTTGATGAAAAACTCGGGTCAGCGCTGACCAATCAGATCGTTCCAGCAAGGATTTATTTCAGCGCTGTAGAACGACCGGATCACCTTCTACTCGTTAGAAGCCGTCGTGATCATGTCTGGAAGAGGCAAACAAGGCGGCAAAGCCAGAGCCAAGGCAAAGACGCGCTCTTCCCGTGCCGGTCTCCAGTTCCCTGTCGGCCGCGTTCACAGGCTGCTGCGCAAAGGCAACTACGCCCGGCGCGTCGGTGCCGGCTCTTCCGTCTACCTGGCGGCCGTGCTGGAGTAACCGCTGAGATATTGGAGTTGGCTGGAAACGCTGCCCGTGGCAACAAGAAGATCTGCATCATCCCCCGTCACCTGCAGCTGGCTGTTCGCAACAACGAGGAGCTCAACAAGCTCCGGGGTGGAGTGACCATCGTTCAGGGCGTCGTCCTGCCCAACATCCAGGCTTTTCTGCTCCCAAAGAAGACTGAGAAAGCTGCCAAGTCAAAGTAAATCTGCTGGATCACTTCCCAAATACAACCCAAAGGTTATTTTAAGAGCCACCCACATCTTTGTAGAGAGTAAACCTTGTGAACCTACTTAACTTTCCTATAAATCAAGTTACGGTTATTGTCATACACCACATCAACATCACATAATCCAGCTCGCTTGTAAACTCAATAACTGCAATTCCCTGACACCAATAACAGCCATTCTGTTGAATAGTATTGTAATATTGACATCATTCATATAATAAGTATTTGTTTAAGCAGAGTTAAAAAAAAATTAAGATTCAATGCCATTGCTTATTGTCCGAATAACACCAGCTGCCCAGCACTGGACCAATCCGGTAACAGCGCGCGGTGCGTCATTACTGAGATTTGGAGATTTTATCTTTGGAGTGCTGTGTAACTTTGCTAAAAGCTTCCAAAATATCCCATTTATAAGTTGAATATTCACATTGCAATGCACCTATTTCACTCTTTGTTTTTGTAAACATTGAGGTGTCTGAATGAGGGCCCTGGGTTTTCAAGAATCAGAGCCCATTGTATAGTGATTGTATGGTATACTTATTAACGTATGTTACTTTTAATTTATTGCATCCATGTCATACGGAGAACGAAAATAACAACGTGTCTTTTCAGAGGCCCTATGGGAGAGGAAATGTGTTGATGCCTCCAGCCTGGCCAGAGGAGGAAATGTGTAGATTTATATTGGACCAGTGCTGAACTGTGACCTATGCATTGTGACCAGATGGGCTACATGATCCCCGTAGTAGTATAAAGGAAAGTGTTTTACTTCTTCCCCGAGAGAACACTTCCAGCTTTGTTCTCTCCTGGATGTCCTAGGCCAGTCTTGTTTGATGCTGATTTGTGTAATAAAACTATTATGTGAATCAAGTCAGCATCAGTGGTCACTCCTTCTTCATCAACACATCAAAATCATCCAGAAACTACAAAGTGGCGTCAAGAACCAGGATGTGTTGGGCCTCATCTGCCACTGCTGCCCCGCTTCAGAAGATACCACTTAATGCCTCAAAGGTGAGGTTTTACTTACGATACAAGCTGTTATTTGGTCTGAAGCGGTTGTGTTTTGTGCAGATAGGCTGCACTAACAACAGCAGATTGTGCGGAGATTAGAGATGATGTGTTGATGTGTGAAGTGAGTTTCCATCTAAACCGAGGTTTATTAAGTTGTAAAAGACGTAAATAAGGGGAATAAGAGAATAATAAACGAAGAAAAAGAGAATTAAGTTGAAATAGAGAATAGAGACGAGAGAAATAAAATATGAAGTTAAAAGTAAAAGTTAAAGGCTTAAAAGATGTGGAGAAAGTTGAAGTAAAAAGTAACTGTAGAATGGCAGAACTAGTAGCCAAAAGTTCTTTAAAAAACCATGCAAGATTAACGAAGACGGCCCGTATCTCCTTAAACAGTAAGACATGTGTCCATTAAATGCTGCGTGAAAGTTGGCCGAATGAAAATATAATATAATCAAATCTAGGTAGGAAAAACAAAGAGGAAATAACCCTGGCCAGGGGTATCTTTTTCTTTTTTTGTGTGTGTGAGTGTGAAAGTGCCTCAGCTACAGATGTGTAAAGAGCTTTGTGTATTTTTTTGTGTATGTGTAAGTGATATATTACATTACATTACGTCATTTAGCAGACGCTTTTATCCAAAGCGACTTACAATTGTTCAAACACCGACGGACGCAGCCATCAGGAGCAATTAGGGGTTAATTATCTTGCTCAAGGACACTACAGCATGCTAGCAGGAGGAGCCTGGGATCGAACCAGCAACCTTTAGATCACTAGACCACCAGCTCTCAGCAGTTGAATAATACATAAAGAGAAACATTTCTTGCCCCTCGAGTGATAAACATATATGAGCCTGTTTACAGACTTTGTAAAGTTGATAATAAAGATTATGGGCCTTTCTTTAAGGACGTTTGATAAATATTTGAGCTTTTTCTTTAAGGACGTTTGATAAATATATATGAGCCTTTTTTCCAAGGACGGTTGTACATTTGATAAAGGATATGAACCTTTACAGGACTTTATATATTTGATAACCAAATGAGCCTTCTGAAGGACTAGAGCCACAGTCTGCCTAAACATACATGTACACATTCAGAAAAGGAAAGAAAATCTCCTGCTCTCAATTGGAAGTAGGATTTGTGAATTGTTTGAGAAGTGTGTGGGTTTTTTCTTTTTCTTTTAATGCTTGGGGTGTGTGTGGCGGTGATTTCTGTGAGTCCTGTCTGGTTAAAAGAGCAGATAGTCTTGTTGGGGTGAAGGGAGACGCTGTTTTTTTATGCAAGAAAAGAGGTTTCGTGTTTCGGCTGCTGGGTGAGATAAACAGCTATGGTTTATGACTGTGCGTAACTGCAGTGAGCTGGGCTGTTCCTATGGGAGCCAAAACAGGATGTTCACTCGCTGACGACCAGTCCATACTGGAAGCTTTTGCTAAATTTAAGAGGCAGAGCAAGGGGTGGTGCTTCATACAGAATGGAACTTAATTAACTTCTCTTGACAGGATGGGCTGTGTTGAGACCCCCCCCTACTCCTTTCTCACAGTAGTTAGAAGAAAAAATAATAAGATAAATTAAATTAAATAAGTAAAAAGAATAAAAATAATAAAATAAAATAGAAATAAATAGATGAATAGAATAAAAATAACGAATTAAAGGTGATATCAGATTGACTAATATACTCTTTGGACTTTTAATACATTGCACGATTAAAGGTACCCATTGCTTTATTTCAAGTGCACGCGAAATAATAAAGTTGATAATGTATGTCACACTGAATTGTATCACAGTGTGTATAACAATTTAGAGTGAGCCTAAGACACTGAACTCTTCTGTTGTTCTTTTTCTTTTTTCTTTCTTCCTCTCTTGTACTATGCTGAGTGAAAGGTGGGGGAAAGACAGAGAAGATGGAATGAGTCTGAATTGAATCATCCAAAGGGCAGATGACAACACATCTGGCAGATCTTCACAGACACTGAGGCTTGCGGATGACAACGTTTTGGAATCCTGAATCCAGTTGAACCAGTTAAAGGCCAGTACATTTTTATCGACAAACTCTTTCAACAGACCTCACCTGCATTTACCTAAATGTCTATTCATTTAGTTATAATATACGTGTTTAGCTTGTTTTCACCGATAGGTTTGTAGTAGTTATTTTTCATACATTGCATTTGCAATTATTAAGTGAGAGACTTGACAATGGACTGACTAGTTAAGGCATTTGCCTAATAAATACAGTATTATCGATTGATTGATTGATTGATTGATCACATGTGGAAAAGCTGATTTGATTTAAATACTGTGAGTGCTGTGAATATTGGTTTCATTATCTGAGTATGGTTTATCTTGGCTGTTTTGGGAGTGAACATTGATGTAATTTTGATAATTTTACATAAATGAGTGTGATCAGATGCATCAGATGGTGAACAAGTGAATTGGCTTTCACAAGTGGTAAGCGATTTGGTCTCCTTTGTGGTTGGCAAATTCAGCTGTTTTTGGTTGAGTGTGATTACACGATGCTTTATAAACACATTTTTAAATGAGTCAATTCAATTTACAATAAAAGAAAAATAAGAGGGTCATTAGGATGTCAAAAATGGATACTAAAATTACAAAAGTAATCACTCCTATTGATGTAGAGCGAAAGAATAATCCCCTTATTAAAGATATTCCAAAATATCAGGAAAATAGAGCAAGCGTTAGACTGACATTGAACAACCATGGCCAGTTGAAGGAACTCTTAACCCGGATGTGATTAAAACAATGCAGGTGCTTGTGTCCACATATGAAGTAAATCAAAAGAAAGGCAAGAAAGGAAAGAGATGCACGGAGAAAAGACAAACAGAATTTGGCATTCTGCAGCTGTTCGTATAGGAGGGACAGACATGGTTCGAAGCTGCAATGGAAAAAAGAGAACAAAGTAGACAAGAAATAAAGAAAAATTAAAAGGATACAGAAAATTGATGGAGAAGATTCCGCACCCTTCTCACGTACAGCATCTGTACAGAAGCCCCCGCCTTATGAGTAGGAGGTGAAGTGCACTGATGTTTATCCCAAGCTCCCAGTGATTACACAGGAGGGCAACTATCTCTTCAAAGATGAGGATGAACAAATAATAGAGATGGGCAAGGCTAAACAACCTTAAAGATGTACACGAGCTCCCACAGTACAAAGAAGAGGAACAGGACCAGGAGACTCTCAGAAAACTCAACCAAATACAGTTGGTGGATAATAATAAGAAGAAAAAGAAACAAGCTGTGGTAATGCAGAGCCAATCACAACTAAATCAATTACCACCTCAACCACAGCAAGGAAAGATTCAGGTTCTACCACCTGTGGTCCTCACTGTCTCCTTTCCACAGACAGTTTTTGACCAACCGCAAACATGGAGAGTGCCACATGTGACTTTAATGGTGGCTGAAGGATTTGTGCAAAAGCATATAGGAGAAATGATGTCAGAAGCTGAGGAAGCCATTTTTTCACCAATAAAGGAGAATCTTGCTATCTGGATAAGTTAAGAGCAGAAGTTCATGAAAATCATGATTTCAGCTCAAGGACAAGGACAACCACAAGTGATACAGAGGACACATGAGTCAATGTTCAGCGCTAAATTGGACTCAGACAGTATGAGAAAGGAGATGCTGCAACAAATTCCAGAATGTTTGTGGTCACATAGTACTGACATCGGACTTGTGAAGTCAGCCCAACCGGTGAGAGTTGAAATGAGACCAGGAACCAAACCGACTTGGAAGAACAAATACCCACTAAAGGAGGAGGCAATCAAAGGGATTGAACTACAAATTGAAGTACTGTTAAAAGCAGGTGTAGTGGAAATATGTTTGGATCCTCAGACAAATACGACTATATTGCCTTTAAAGAAACCAGATAAGTCCTATCGCTTGGTACATGATTTAAGAGCGATAAATGAAGTGGTGCAGGATTTTCCAGCAGATGTACCAGATCCACATGCCTTGCTAGCCCAAATTCCTCCAGAGGCTACATACTTCACAGTGTTGGATTTGTGTGGAGCATTTTTCTATGTTCTATTTAGCGAAGAAAGTCAAGGGTTGTTTGGATCCACATACAAAGGACAAACCTTCAAAAACAAGAGTCTCCCCCAAGGATTCCAACATAGCCCACACATTTTCAATAAAGTGTTGCAGGATGACTTGGCTGGGATTGATCAAATCTTGAAAAGTACTGTCAGTATGTGGACGACATCGTCATCTGTTCACCAGATAAGGAAACGTGCCTTGAGGACTCAATCAAACTGTTACAGCTATTGGCAGACAAGGGACACAAGGCTTCTCAGAAGAAGCTACAGTATTGTCAAGAAAAGTTATTTATTTGGGTCAAACAATAACCAATGGACACAGACGCATCTCTGAGAATCATTTGGAAGCCATTCGAAAGACACCAAAGCCTTGAACAGTCAGAGAGATGATGATGTTTCTCGGTATTGCGGGATATTCTTCAGCTTGGGCAGAAGATTATGCCTGCCTAACAAGGCCTTTGAGAGCCATGATTAAAGAGACTGGAATGCTCAACACCATTGTAACCTCACCTGGACACAGGAAGGTCTTATGGCATTTGAAACGATCAAACAGAGGCTACAAGAAGCTCTAGTGCAAGCGCGGCCTGACTACTCTAAGAACTTTTTTCTGTATGTGGCTACGTCCACTGGGGGCAAATATGCATGTGCAGTTCTTTGTCAGACCACTGGTACAGGAACAAGCCCTCAACCTGTTTTGTATTATTCTACTACCTATTCAGAAGTATAATTGGGGGTACAACAGTGCTACAGAGCAATGGTGGGAGTTTATCTAATGCATGATAAAGCATCATCAGTAACTATGGGTTACCCAGTGACAATTCTTACCCATCATAGTCTCTGAAATCTTTTGAACTTCGGTAAATGTACATTGACTATGTCTAGGCTAAGAGACTATCATGGGCTCTTAGAGCAGGAAGATGTCACCTTAGTATGGTGTGTCACGGTGAATCCGGCTGAGAATTTACCAACACCAGAGGATGGAGAGCCACATGATTGTATTCAGGAAGTAGAGAGATATGCAACGCTCAGATCAGACTTGCAAGCTTTCCCACTGCATGTGTCAGATGTGGAGTATTGGACTGATGGGTCCTGCTATCGAATAGGCGATACATTGAGTGCTGGTTACGCAGTAGTCAAAGCCCAGGGAACTGAATTTGTTGTTGAGAAAGCAGAAGTAATACCACAACCTGCTTCTGCACAGCTTGCTGAGCTTGTGGGCCTGAATGTAGCTTGTCTATTGGCTGAAGGCAAGCGATTGACAATATATACAGATTCTGCTTATGCACATAATGTGTGTCATTTATTTGGATCAGTGTGGAAATATCGAGGATTTAAG
Organism: Zeus faber; assembly: GCF_960531495.2. NCBI lineage: Eukaryota > Metazoa > Chordata > Actinopteri > Zeiformes > Zeidae > Zeus > Zeus faber. Next base: position 67,520 of record NW_028293054.1, on the reverse strand, counting down.
AAAACCGATGGTTCTCCGATACAGCATTATGCCCAGATAAGGAAACTGTTGCATGCAATGCTGGATCCAAATGAAATAGCTGTAGCTTAGTGTGCAGCACACAAAATGGACACATTAACGGTCACACAAGATAACAAAGCGGCTGATGAGGCTGCAAAAGCAGTTACAGGAGCAAACCGAGCAGGCAAGGTTCTTCTGGTCACCCATGAAGTGGACCTGGAATATAAATTCACGCTCAGAGATGTGATTGCGATGCAAGAAGAGGCGTCAGCCATAGATAAACAATTATGGTTGGACCGAGGGGCCACACAAGATTCTGCTGGTCTGTTTGAGAAATCATAAAGGACTGATGGCAGCACCCCCCGACCTACTAGGTCTGATGATTCAGGAAGAGTTATGGATGGGTTATCCCATGTTGCTCCTTACCTCCCATGAGGTAAGGAGAAAAAACACGAAAGAGAATGGTTTTTGGTCACCGTAATTGCTTGAGCAAATTGATTATGTCAAAGGCAGATGTACAATCTGTCTTAAAAACAATGTTAGGAGGGGTGTGATGAGGCCACCTGGTCACATTCCAACTCCGACAGGAACTATACGTGAGTTGGTTGTGGATTTTGTTGACATGATAAGATCATTAGGAGGTAAAAGATACATGTTAGTCGTCGTGGATAGATTTTCACGGTGGCATGAGGCATGTCCAACCAAGCGTAAAGATGCTCAGCCAAGCCAAGTTCTTGTGTCGTAAGGTCATAAGCGGGTGGGGACTTCCAGATCGCATATCCTCAGAATGGGAAAGAGTTTGTGGATGGAGCAGTAAAATTTATTCAGAAAAAAATTGGGAATTAAACAACGCTCAGGATCTGTTTATCATCCACAAAAACAAGTTGTTTGTGAAAAAATAAATGATGTGCTGAAAAAACCGCATTGTTAAAATTTGTCAACACACAGATCTGAATTGGATAATCATATATTGGAATAATGTTAAAGTATAATGCAAAAGGGAAATTATTATACTGTATTTGATGTTTGTGCAAGATACTGGCTGGTGATTCTTTCTTTCAGGACCAGTCAGAGGATGGCTGTGTCCAGAGATCCTACACCCTGATGGACTTGAACACTCAAACATGGACACTCCAAAATGGAGGATGAAAATGGATGCCGGACCCTGAATGAGGACATCATGATCAGGTGTGTCGAGTGAAATATTATTAAAAATGATGGTGTTCAAAAAGCAACAGTTCAATACATACATATGTGTCCTGAATGTTTTTATAATATTAGAGTTTGTTTATTACAATGTAACCTGTATTATTGATGAATATCCTGTACTCTACACTAGATATTTTTAGCAAGACATATTACTTTGATTTGTTATTGTTTTCTTTGAGTTGTCTGTAATAGGATGAAGTGAATAGATTGGGACTTCAGGTATTTTATTTTTTGCTGGTTTTTTTTAGGGACATTGGTGATTTTTTTCTGAGGTTCTAATTGTACGCACTTATATGTAACATCCTATACAGTTTTCTAAACCCTTCGGCTTTTTCTGTTTATGGATTTGTAATACCTTAGGTGGTTGCCTGGGGCAGCGGCACCGTGAGAGAATTTTCCTGTCTTGATTGTTTGCTGGATGCACTAAGAAAGGAAGCTGCCAGATGGGTTTTTCGCTCTCACACTCCACAAATTTACTGTATTGCTACGACTAAGCATGGTCAGAAGGGTATTTTATAATCAATTTTGTTTGTTATTAAGTGATTTATATTAAGCCAATTAACATTTTAAGTTCAATTACTCTTCTCTCTGTCGAGACCTTGTATAGTCTCAAAGGGGGGAATATGAGGTGTTTGAATGAGGGCCCTGGGTTCTCAAGAATCAGAGCCCATTGTATAGTGAATGTATGGTATAATTACTAACGTATGTTACTTTTAATTTATTGCTTCAATGTCATACGGAGAACGAAAATAACGTGTCTATTCAGAGGCCCTATGGGAGAGGAAATGTGTTGATGCCTCCAGCCTGGCCAGAACTGTGACCTATGCATTGTGACCAGGTGGGCGACATGATCCCCAGACTAGTATAAAGGACAAGTCATTTTTGTAGTTAAGTAGTATTACAGAAAAAAATAAAATAACTTTTATAATGTCCCATCTTACCTCTTGAATCCTAAATCTAGTTTCTCATTCTCTTTTTCAATCAAAAAGGAGCATGTTATTTAAATTGCTCTCATATTAAAACAATTCACTGCATTAGGCACAATATAAGTCTTTTTAATAATCAGATAAAAGTACATTTACGGATACTTATTTTCAAACCTCAGTCTGTGTTCTAGTCCTCGAAAGCAACTGGCACATGTCCACTGTCACTTGCAGATTCTACCCAATCACTTTGAGGGAGTCACAGAGCCTCAACTGCATCAGGAATCTATAAAAAAAAAAAGCAGCACCATCCCATGCGTGTCATTGGTTCCGTGTGTGTCTGCACCGTAATCAGTGTAATCACCAACCCTGTGCTTCAGTCCTGGTGTTAAAGCTTCACAGTGGACGTAGAGGAGGCCACACTGGCCCTACGCTGCAAGTCATACAAACATGCTTTAGTCTTTCTGCTGGAAAATTTAATTCAATAATATCTGAAAAATAAACAATGCAGGTCTACCTCTTTTCAATAAGTTACTATTCTTTTCCTAAGGTATTTTGCCACTTCATTTAAAAATAACTCACAATACAATTTGCATTTTCACTGTGTTCTTTGTTCCAATTGAAGTAGATTCATTTTACGTTTCATTAGTAACATTTCTATCATGCAGAACTGAGTTATTTGTTTCCAGTGTGATGTTTTTTTTAACAAATCAGATAAGGTCAGATTGAAAACCAAAGTATATGATCCCGATCCATCTACAATTTTAGACTTGACTTAATTATATGAACCACACAAATGTAGAAGACAACTTCACAATATAAAATATAAGGAATTATTCCACAGATGCATTTAATTTCACTAAATATATAATTACACCCTACATACATTTTAAACAGTTTACCATTAAGATGTAATTTATAACATATTAGAACTTTGTCTTAATGAGTTCAGTTTGATGACAAACTTGGTTGTTTTTTCCCCCAAGAGCTTGAAGCCTCTGAGGCCAGTCCACAATGATTTACAGCCATCTAGTGGCGGAGATGTGTAACTACATGAAACTTACATAAAGGAAATTAAAGTATTTATTTTAGGACAGTAATGGTTTTTGAAATGGAACTGCAAAATGGTAGGAGGGTGAGGAGGATGAATTTATAAAATAATGCATTTGTGTGTGGAGTATTTAATTTAAAATGGACCAGGGCCTATTTGAGTGAAGTTCTGGTTTGTGTCGTTCTGCAGAAGGCCCAGATCCACTTGGAACGATGCACTACTGCTTCTAGGAGTAGAACAAACAATTTATTGTTGTTAGTAAACGTTTGCGAATCCAAGTTTCTAATATTACTAAAAAATATATTTTATAAATAGATACGATGCATTTGCCACAGACCCCTTTTGATCAGATTTAGTCTTTGAGATCCAGAGGAATCATTTTAACTAGTAATCATTTTGATGGGGACCGCTGGGACCTCTTGTGGCAAAATATTTCTTGGAGCTCCTGTGTCTCCATGTAGCTTGTGTTTTATGGAGAAACTCAACCAGATTTCACCAAAGTTCCCTGAGAACAGCACAAGGTTTAGCTCCGTGTAAAAAGATCCCAATTATGGTTTTGAATCCAAATTTGCCACATTCAGCCCAAATTCTTGTTGTTCCAGAGTCTTCCTCGAGTGGTGTGAAGTAGAGGAGCAGAGTGCCAGCCTGCAGATGGTGATGTCATCTTTAATCATAGCCTCATGTCAAGACAAACCAGTGAAGATGATGTCAGAGCCGCTGGAACCAGGAGGAGGCTGTGGTGTGACAGGTTCAGACGCTGCCGTCACAGGTTCCAGTCCAAGTTTTCCATCGAAGTCACCGCAGGGATTCATTTGATCGGAGGAGACATCATGTTGTTAAGACTCAGTGGCGTGAAGAGGTGAGTCTCTGGGTGAGCGTCTCTGGTTTTTACATTTGAAGGTTTGATTCCCAAGTGAGCTTTTGAATGCTGCCAGTTAAAAGCACCTGGAGAGCTTCTGACATATATGAACCACCCATCACACATCAAACTACAATTGTAAAGAATGAAAACAAATGTGTATTCTTTACACTGAGTCATCATACAGCTGTTTTTTCACAACAGTCTGTGTCACTCACGTGAAAGGTAAACTACAATATTTTTTGTTTAATTAATAAACATTGACTAATTCAAAATGTTATTCGATCCAAAAATTTGAAACATAAGCAAGTTTTAATATAAATATTGAAAATAAATTATTTGAGATCATGTATGGCACATTTGGATTCGGTTGGAAACATTTCAACCAGTTTTTGGCTGATTTTTTGGCTGATTTTTAACACACAAGCTATTTTGCCCCTCGCTTTCCTGTGGGCGATCGACATAGACAGAGACATAGAGAGAGAAAAAGAGACACTTCTGACAAGAAGACTCCACCAGGGTTGCCAGAATAATTTCTAGTTTTCTAGTTTCTGGTTCATTGTCAGAAGTGTATTTTTCTCTCTCTTTCTATGTCTGTCTATGTCGATCACCCACAGGAAAGCGAGGGGCAAAAAAGTGTTTTTAGTGAATTAAATGTTTTCTTCTTCATCAAATGACCTCAAATCATTTTATTTTCACTATTTATATTGAAAATAGTTGTTTTTATTTTTTAGAGTATTTTGAATAGTTTATGTATTATAATAATGCTTGATTGGCAATATATTATGGGGTGCCAAAAAATAAAGTACACTTTGGTTTAATTTTTTCTAGGATCTATATTTTGAATATTCAGGTCACTTTCCTCACATTTGAGACAGAAAAAGATGTAAAACAATGTGAAATATGTCATTGTGAACAATATGTTCATATATCAAAAATAAATGTGAAATGTTACATCTAAATGTAAATACTGAATCAAAATGTTAAAATCTAGAAGAGTCGCTGAATTTAAAGCTACATGTTTATAAAATGTGCGCATATCCCACGCTCCTAATCTCACCTCCTCCCTCAAACAGCACTCACCATGTTTAAATATGTATGAACACACTATCACATCAGGGACGTGCGGTCAGGGGAGGCTGTCATCGTGAAAAGAAAAAAACAACGAGGATAAAATAAAACAAATATTAATATCTCTCTTCTGAGCTGTCCTATAAATGTAATTTATGTACGATTCCAATTATTTCAATCATTTTTATTCTCAAAATTGCTGAATTTGCGTATTTCCTGTTCAATTAGAAGGGAGATGCGCAAGGTGAGGCAGCGAGGGGCGGAGCCTCATCTCAGATTGCACAATCCCTCACAAACTGGGTTGAGCACATGCGCCTTTTGCTTTCTCACTGTTTGTCACCAATGTAATGTTAGTAGACACGTTTATTGTATGTCCTCACTTTCCATAAATGTATGTGTATAACATATTTAGTCTTGCTAATCTGACATAAAACTGCAGTGAAAAAGCACGAGGTGAGGCAGCCAGTACCTCTGCCTCACTGAAGGGCGCGTGTGCGTCAATAATCTCCATTGAGACCGAGAGACTTTTAAAACTATAGGAAGATAAGGAGGACTTTTACAACAAGCTCACGGAGATATTTGTCCAGAATGATAGGAGCATTGACTTAAGTTACAAGCAAAGGTAAGACCATGCATACACTGCATGGTTTTACTGCATGGTCAATACTTTGTATTGAATGAGTGTGTAATCAATTAAATACTATTAGTAATTGAGGAATTGCGATGGCAAATTAAGAACACACGGAGGATGCAGAGCAAATGCGCTCTTTCGTGAGCCGCTATAAAATGAAAGTTCTTTCTTGGCCAAATATGTACCTTAACTATGTGTGTGTAAAGAATGCTGATATGAGATATGAAACACAACCAGTAGCCAATGTGCAAGCTGCCAACTGAATGGTGAATTTAAGCTACTCTATTGGGTTCATGTATTTGTAAATCTGACTCTGAAAAAGTCAGAGCCTCACCAGCCACGAACCTCACCGCACGTCACTGCTACATATATGTATGCCCAGTTGTATACATATGTGATAAATAAACATCTTGAACCTTGAATTTTCAATCCAAGAAAATCAGGAAACTAAGTAAACCTAAATCTTTCTCTAATTCCCTGATTCGCCTAATCCCTCCTCTGCATCTCAACGTGCCATCCAGAGCTTCAACTGATTATCAGATTATATTATATATTGCTATATCACAAACCAAATGTATTCCATATTATTATTATTATTATTTCATCATCAAAATGATGAAAAATAAGTGTTATTTTTCTCAGAATTACCAGTTTCTCCAGCCATTTTCCAACCATTGTCTGTATAATGGGCCACTACGCAGCAGGAGGAGAGGCAGATGCCCCCTGCTGGTACCAATACATTTTCCAGCTTGTCTTTAGGACTGAGTTCAGACAATGTTATTCTGGCCTGATTTTCCACTCGCCGAAAGGTTTTTCGAGATCGCCAAGCAAAGCTACAGATTGGAGTAAAATCCTAGCATTCTGCTGTGAGTGACAGGCGTGTGGTATGGACTGCTCACAGTACGATCTGACTGCTCGCCCAGCGTTGGCCGATTGCTCGCAGACGCCGGCGAGATATCAAGCAGTTTTAATATCAGGTCGTGTTGGAATCGAGTGAGGAGTGATCCAATGAGAACAGACATGGAGTGAGGCGGATAGAGGAGTCGAGAAGGAGAGACTGAGAAAATGGAGTTCAGCGGAGCTGCTGCCACAAACACAACATACCTATTTCACTTTTCTTCTCTAGGTTTTCAATATATTTTGTATTTAAATTCTGCTTTTATTCATTTTTTTAAGGGAATCAAGAATATAATAAAATATAATTAAACCAGTCCAGCGCAAGGTATCGCGTCATTTCCGGTGTAACTTCTTGTGTGTGTTTCGTGACAAAATGTAGTTTGGAGACCTGACAGGGATTCCTCCTAGCGAAAGATCTTGTAATGTGTGACGCCCTGTTGCCAAACAGTCATGTAGTTTGCGAACCACAAGAGTGCAAGATTACTGAATACAACACAGTAAGTTCTGAAGTGTAAACACTACAGCCATCCGACAACTTTCAAAGTCATGTAGTTTGCCCATGACATTAGTTGTTTCCAGTGGCGATTGCTGTGTCAAAACGTTAGGAAATATAAAGTATCTCCATTTCTGCGACTCTACGGTCAGAGACAAGTTTGAGACATCCACGCTGCCTGATTTATACACCTCTTTGAGTGAGGCAAAGTATCCAAACACAAGACAACTGGCCCAAAGTAGGTCGGTCCTGTGTGGATCCACCTACATCTACTAGGAAAACATGTGCGTGCTATGCTGAGGATTTCTATGGCAAAAATTATACCAGACTAAAATGAGCTGACAAAGCAGGGAGAACAGCTCCTTAACCATCTGTCTGGAGTTCTTTTTTCCTTGCAACATAAGCCATTTTCAACTCTGCTCTGCGAAGGAACTGCTTCTGCATACTCGTTAGTATAGTGGCCAGTATCCATGTTTGTCACGCTGGAGACCAGTGTTCAATTTCCTGACAGGGAGGGCGAAACAAAATACATTCATGTACAGTTCCTTCTTTTACTCATGCTGGAATCACATTCTCATAAATGGAGGCCCTAAATCCATGGCCATAAATCTAGCCCATCAGCATTAACACTCGGGCACAAGTACATTGTTTGTTGTTGTAAAATGCAAGGACATTTTGACCAAACAAGGAAGAAGCTGCAACAAGATATTTGACTCTTCTTTTTCGTTGGGCTTCTCCCGTTAGGGGTAACCACAGTGTATCATCGTCCTGCCTTACACCAACCGCCTGCATGTCCTCCCTCACCACATCCATAAACCTTATCTTTGGCCTTCCTCTTTTCCTCTTGCCTGGCAGCTCCATCCTCACCATCCTTCTCCCAATGTAACTCTCATCTCTCCTCCACACGTGGCCAAACCATCTCAATCTGGAATCTCTCCCTTTTCCACCAAACTGTCCAACCTGAGCTGTCCCTCTAATGTACTCATTCTTAATCCTGTCCACCCTGGTCACTACCAATAAAAATCTCAACATCCTCAACTCTGCCACCTCGAGTTCCGCCACCTGCCTTTTTGTCAACGCCACCACCTCTAAACCATACAACATAGCTGGTCTCACTACTGCCCTGTAGACCTTCCCCTTCACTCTTGCTGGAACCGTTTTGTCACGGATCACTTCGGACACTCTTCTCCACCCACTCCACCCTGCCTGTACTCTCTTCTTCACCTCTCTCCCGACTCTCCGCTGCCTTGAATGGTCCACCCCAAGTACTTGAACTCATCCGCCTTCTCCACCTCCACTCCTCTATTCTCAGCTTTTCACGGCCCTCCCTCCCATTCAGACACATGTATTCTGTCTTACTCCTGCTGACCTTCATTCCTCTTCTCTGTAATGCATGCCTCCACTTCTCCAGACTCTCCTCAACCTGCTCTCTACTCTCGCTACAGATCACAATGTCATCCGCGAACATCATATTCCACGAGACTCCTCCCTGATTTCATCTGTTAACCTGCCCATCACCACTGCAAACAAGAAAGGGCTCAGAGCTGATCCTTGAAGCAATCCCACCTCCACTTTGAATGCCTTCGTCAGGCCTACTGCACACTTTACTACTGTCTGACTGCCCTCACACATATCCTGTACCACTCTTACGTACTTCTCTGTCACCCCGACTTCCTCATGCAATGCCACACTTCCTCTCTCGGCACCCTATCATATGCTTTCTATTAATCCACGAAGACGCAGTGCAACTCCCTCTGGCCATCCCTGTACTTTTCCATCAGCATTCTTAAAGCAAACATTGTATCTGTAGTACTCTTTCCTGGCATGAAACCATACTGATGCTCGCTGATCCACACCTCTCCTCTTAACCTAGCCTCCACTACCCTTTCCCATAGGTTCATGCTGTGGCTGATTAACTTTATTCCCCTGTAGTTACTACAGCTCTGTACTCTCTCCCTTATTCTTAGAGATGGGTACCAGTACACCTATTCTCCACTCCTCCGGCATCCTCTCCCTTTCCCGGATGGTGTTAAACAGCCTCGTTAGGAATATCACTGCCATCTCACCTAAACATTTCCATGCTTCCCCAGGTATGTCATCTGGGCCGACTGCCTTTCCACTCTTCATCTTCTTTAATGCTGTTCTCACATCATCGTTGCTAAGTTGCTGCACTTCATGATCCACTATCCCCACATCATCCACTCTTCTCTCCCTCTCATTTTCTTCATTCATCAACTCCTCAAAGTACTCCTTCCACCTTCTCAACACACTCTCCTCACTAGTCAGCACATTCCCATCATTATCCTTCATCACCCTAACCTGCTGCACATACTTCCCAGCTTGGTCCCTTTGTCTTGCCAATCGGTACAAGTCCTTTTCTCCTTCCTTACTGTCCAACCTCTCATACAACTCGTCGTATGCCTTTTCCTTTACCTTTGACACTTCTCTCTTCGCCTTGCACTGCATCAGCTTGTACTCCTGTCTACTTTCTTCATCTTTCTGACTATCCCATTTCTTCTTTGCCAACCTCTTCTGCTCTATGCTCTCCTGTACATACTCATTCCACCACCAAGAGGCCTTGTCTTCCCTCCTCTTCCCGCATGATACACCAAGTACCTTCTTGGCCGTCTCCCTCACCACTTCTGCAGTTGTTTCCCAGTCATCTTGTAACTGTTTATTTCCACCTATTGCCTTCCTTACCTCTTCCCTAAAATGCATGCAGCACTCCTCCTTTTTCAACATCCAGCATTTTATCTTTGGCTCTCCTTTCACTCTCTTCCTCCTCTTGGCCTCGAGAGTAATCCTCCAGACCACCATCCATGCTGCCTAGCAACACACTCACCTACCACCACTTTGCAGTCGCTAATCTTTCAGCACCTCATGCATAAGATGTAGTCCACCGTGTGGACCTTCTTCCAGTCTTGTATGTCACGCTGTGTTCCTCCCTCTTCTTGAAATTCACAACAGCCAATTCAATCCATTTGGCGAACTCTATCACCATCTGTCCTTCCACATTCCTCTCCTTGACACCATCCCTAACCATCACCTTCTTGTCATCTATGTCTCTGATCCCATGCCAACATGCCCATTGACATCTGCTCCAACGACCACTCTCACTCCCATGGGGACGCCCTCCACCACTACATCCAACTCACTAAAGAATTCTTCTCTCTCTTCAATCTCACACCCAACTTGGGGAGAATATGCACTGACCACATTCATTATCACCCCATTAATTTCCAGCTTCATGCTCATGACTCTGTCCGACACTCTCTTTACCTCCAAAACATTCTTGACATATTTTTCCTTTCAGACTATCCCTACCCCATTTCTCCTGCCCTCCACTCCATGGTAGAACAGTTTGTACCCGGCTCCGATACTCCTATTCTTACTCCCCTTCCACCTGGTCTCTTGTACACATAGTACATCTACCTTCCTTCTCTCCATCATGTCAGCCAGCTCTCTCTCTTTACTCTTTATATTGCCAACGTTCAAAGTTCCTACTCTCAACCCTACTCTCCTACCCGTCTTCCTCCCCTGCTCTCTCCGGACACACTTCCCCCTCCTCTTCTTTAGCCGACAGTAGCACAATTTCCACTGGCACCCTGTTGGCTGACGGCACCAGTGTGGGTCGTTGTTAACCCAGACCACGACCAATCCGGTATGGAAATCAGATTTGTTGTCTTCATGTTTGATTTGGCATGGTTTTTACGCCGGATGCCCTTCCTGACACAACCCTCTCTATTCATCTGGGCTTGGGACCGGCACTAATGATACACTGGCTTGTGCACCTCCAGTGGCAAGATTCGACAAGATACCACCATACCACCATCAGGGGTTGACCTCTATCTTCCACCCAGCGTCTCTGATGAGCTGGAGGTTCCACCTCACAGAGCACCTATCCACTCCGCATGTTTGCTCCACATGGGCCGCATCCGGGAGGACTGTGCGCAGACGGTCGGCGAGGACCTTAGTCAGAAGCTTGTCGTCAGCACACAGCATGGTCAATGGCCATCAGTTATTAATGTCAGAGACGTCTCCCTTCTTGAAAAGAAGGGAAATCACCCCCATAGCCATCAACAATCCAAGAGCCCCTGCGTGGAGGACCTCGGTCAGCACCTCCAGCACCCCCGGACCAAGCAACCCCCAAAACTTGAGGTAAAACTCAGCTGGCAGACCGTCGATACCCGGGACCTTTCGCTTTCCCATCCTTCAGATGGCACCCTCAATCTCCTCCAGAGTGAGGGGGGTCTCCATAGCCTCTGCCAAGTCAGGGGGCACCCGCTGGATGACACGCTTTAAAAAAGCCTCCCCCGCACAAAAACCCTCAAAGGAATGCCCCCATAAACAATATCCACCCCCAGCACCCTCCCCTGCACCACAACAAAAAACCTCCACCCTTGCACCCCCTATGCCAAAAAGAATACCCATCCCTGAAAAAAGAACATTTCTGTCCTGTTTCACAATGACCTACTTAGGATGCAGGTTAGAATAAAGGTAAACCGGGAAGCTGGTTCTGATGGAATAGCATACAGCTTGTGCCAAAGGCATTTTTGTGGGCAAACTTTCTTTAATTGCTTATCGATTTCAAATGCTTTCATCAAGCTGCGCGCAAGAAGGGATTTCTTGCATTCAAATAAGAGCCCAGTTTCTGTAATACACAGTAAACTTGTTGATGATGGTTAGAATGTGTGATCAGAATTCATATACACGTGTCAGAAGACATTCAGAGTGCAAAGGGAAGAACTAAACTGACGCAGGGTCCACCAGGATTGGAACAAGGATTTTGGACAAATGAACATTAATATCAAACACATAGCTTGAGCTTGTCTCCTGGGCACGTCCGGGAGTTGAACCCGGGACCTTTCGCACCCAAAGCGAGAATCATGCCACTAGAACAACGAGTCAAGCATGGCTGAGGTCGCCTCAAAATCCTAAATGGCAGCCTTAATTTGTTTGGTTGTAGGCAAAATCTCATGAGAGTCAGCTGTCAGTGGTTCATTACCTTGATCCAAACTAGTATAGCTTTTTTTCCCGTGAGATGGCATTGATTCAATCAAGTATATTGTGACAGGCTCACTGTTACTGTAAAATGAACAATTCCGTCCTGTTTCACAATGACCTTCATAAGATGCAGAATCCATCCACAAAAGTAACAGGGGGAATTCACATTCAACACTTCACATTCTCATTGTCTGGACAGAGAACAAAGAAAATGTTAAAAACCCCGAAGGGTTTGGCCTTCTTTTAAATTTGTCTTTCTTGATTTTTTGCCCTTGCTGCAACGGCCAATACTTCCATGACAGCCAAGATCCAAAAAAGTCCAGTATCAAGACTGTATCTGAAACTTTTTATCAGGGTTATGGTTAGGGTAAGCCATTAACTGTAGCTTGGGGGGGGGCAAAAATCACTCACACATGAGCATTGGTGGTTCAGTTGAAGAATTCTCCCATTTTGGAGGCCCAGGTTCAATGCCTGGTCAATGCATTGGTCTGTTGGAGACTGTGCCTTGCAAAAAATGAGGTCATACTCTATTGAAAGCTGACACTGAGATAAGATGGGGTAGTTGCTACATGGAGCTAGTGAGGTCCAAGTCAACTCTCTGGATGCTTGGGTGATTATGCTGCTGTTGCATAAATGCTCGAGCAAAGTAGGCATTTACGATAACATCTACAGAAAAAAGCTTGTCAGAAGCTGCATTTTTACCCACGCCTCCATCTAGGTCTGCCATCTGAACGCAGCGCCGTAAAAATCCCCGAAGGGTTTGGCCTTCTTTCAAATTTGTGTTTCTTGATTTTTTGCCCTTGCTACAACGGCCAATCCTTCCAGGACAGCCAAGATCCAAAAAAGTAAATGTCTTCTTGCTCATGGCGTCTTCTTGCATTCACTTTTGACACTGAGGTAAGATGGGGTAGTTGCTACATGGAGCTAGTGCGGTCCAAGTCAACAGTCTGAATGCTTGGGTGATTATGCTGCTGTTGCATAAATGCTCGAGCAAAGTAGACATTTACGATAACATCTACCGAAAAGAGCTTGTCAGAAGGTGGATTTTTACCCACACCTCCATCTGGGACTCCAACGCAGCGCCATAAAAATCCCCGAAGGATTTAGCCTTCTTTCAAATTTGTCTTTCTTGATTTTTTGCACTTTCTGCAACGGCCAATACTTCCAGGACAGCCAAGATCCAAAAAAGTCCAGTATCAGGACCGTATCCGAACCTTTTTAGCAGGGTTATGGTTAGGGTTAACCATTAACTGTAGCTTGGGGGGGGAACAGTTGTGCTTGAGCATTGGTGGTTCAGTGGAAGAATTCTCGCCTTCCCCGTGCAAGGCCAGGGTTTGATTCCCGTCCAATGCAGTCGTCTATTGGAGACTGTGCATAGCAAAAAATGAGGTCATGCAACTTTGACAACTGACACTGAGATAAGATGGGGTAGTTGTTACATGGAGAAAGTACAACATATGTTATCAAACATCTTACAAACGCCACCCTCCTTAGCCAGCAACATATCCAATGCCATTCGATTTTGCCACGTCATCAAACTAGTTTAATCCAATTGCTCTGCCAGGCCCCTTGTCCCATCCCGAGTATAGTTAATGAATCTTTGTTGGTTGCAGTATATGTAATTTATCCAATCAATATTTTTATTAATGGTTGACCAGCAGAAAAGCACAGATTCCTGTCCTGCCGCTAACTGATTGTGAGCTTTGAACTCTGCGGGGACCCCTCGTGGTACTCTGAGAGCGTCAATATATTCTCGATTATCAAACGTTCCTCCAGGGGAATTTCTCCTGTGTCGTTTAAGATTGGTTGTAGTTGGCAGGACATGGTTACTATTGTCACTTACTGGTAGGACATAAAAGGGCTTTATCAGCTGTACCGGAGCACAGGTCCCACGCCAACTTGTGGGTAGTAGCGGGTGGAGGGTCTTCCCTCTGCAGAACCACCAGATTTCCCACCCAAGTATTGATCACCCCTTTATCACCCGCAGATACTTTTAAGGTCGTGTTGTAGGACGTCGGTGTTCCCATGTCCGGTCCTGATCCTCCTCTCTGCAGACAGGTAAAGTTACCATCATACGGCGTGAAACATGGGGGTCTAACCTTAGGGGTCACGGGGGAAACAGGTGAGCAACTGTAATACAATTTTACGGGATGGCGGTAGAGGCGTATATTTGTAATACGCACTAAAAACCTTGTAGATCATTATCAGGATTTAAGTGGAATGGTACTGTCCCTAAGTTCGACTTCAGGTTCCGTTGAGGGGGTAGTGGACGTAGGTATACCTTGAAAGTGTCGGGAATGGGGTATCTCGCAAACATACTCCGTACATGTCCCGACTGTTGGTTCCCACAGTGAATTACAGAACATGGGTCAAATTGGACACTAGCTGTTCGTCCTTCCGTAAAGTCTAAAATAATAAAGGGGTTTGCTATTCTTAATTGCGGGTTTACAGCTCTTTTAGGTTGGTGTACATTTCTATCAGATTGGGGGTGTGCAGTTCTATTTACTCGATAGCGCTCCGTCCTATCTGCTGGCATTGGTGGGTTGTTCCCTAGACTCCTGATTCTCATACCATAATATGGGTACCACTATCAGTAGTGATATTGACGTTAATATACAGATGGTTCCCCTAAACCAACATCCCATCCTTCAAAAGGGTGCCACGGTTTTTGACCCATGGTGTCTATTTATCGGAGTCCGTTGGCGTGAAGCAGGTCTTTTTGCAGTGTGTAAGGTGGACCCAGGTCTTTCTCTTAGCGATGCGGATTGCAGTGGGGGTGACAGCAGGACCTGGATGGCTCTTCCCACCAGGGTGTAGACCAACACTTCTTCTTTTGGACCTTGATGCACATCTAATCGCCTGGTTTCACCGGGGTAACACCTTGCGTAACTGGTTCTGTCGAGGGAGAAACTCTTGCCTTAATATCTTTGTTTTTCAACATTTTACTCATATAATCAACAATTGTTTCTGTCAATTCTGTATCATCTCCTTTCATTTGTATGAGAGGTATTCTACAGGGTCTTCCATATAACATTTTAAATGTTAATATGCCTAAGGTACTTAATAGTAAAATATGTAAGCTATGTGCTATTGCTGGGAAACACACAATCCATGTTTTCCCTTTTTCATCCATAGCTTTTCTTAATTTAGATTTGATTGTTCCATTTGTCCTTTATACCAGACCTGCCGATTGTGGATGGTAGCTACAATGAGATTTTAATTGTATGCCAAATATTTCTGATAATTTTCATATGACTTGATTTCCAAAATGTGGACTGTTGTCATAATATATGGTTTCTGGAAATCCGAATCTTGGTGCTATTATAGTAGCCAGAGCTTCGGCCACCGTGATAGCATCATTAGTTACTGTTGCTATTATCTCTACCCATTTAGAAAACATTTCTATTATCACTAAACAGTACTTCCTACCTTCTGCTTAATTTACTTCTATAAAATCCATGCATATTGTTTGAAACGGATAGGTAGCCGGTGGGAATGCACCTTTCTTTGGTCGTAATCTGCCCTGTGCTTTTTGTTTGGAGCAAATTAGACATGATGCACAAAAAAATTTAGAGTAATTATGAAATGCATATGTTGTGAACTGGCATTCAACCATATTGACCATCCCGCCTGTTGAGACATGGGTATACCCATGGCTCAAAATAGCCACAAATCTGAAAAGAGATTTAGGAAGAATAGGCTTACCGTTTGGTCATTTCCAAATGCCATTATCTGTTTGTTTCGCTCTTTTCGTTGTCGGGAGCCGTCTCTTGCATGTCTCGTAAAATTTCTTAATCTTTATGTGTCACCGCAGCTTCAGCTGTGTGTGTGTCTGTGTCCGTGTGTGGTCGGGTGGCCGCGAGTTTCGCTTCCTCGTCAGCGAAGCGAATGCCTTGTGAAATGGAATCTGTTCTGTTGGTGTTTGCGGCGCATTTACAGATTGCTACAGCTTTTGGTTGGAGAATTGCGTCTAGTAGTGCTAATATTAGTTCCCAATGTGTAATTGGTATTCCCGTGGATGTGGCCATACCTCCGTTCTTCCACTGTGTCGCGAAGACTTGTAGGGTGGAGAAAGCACACTGACTATCGTAGATGCAGTCATGCGTCTTCCCGTTCCCGGCAGGTGGTAAAAGGGTGGAAGCACTCAGAGTGGTACATCGTTCTATGGTAAGAGGAGGTTGAGATAATAGAAATACCATACACCCGAGATGTCTGGCAAGGGACAGGAATGCAATTTTATTCTGTAAGAGAAGTATTGAGACTGCATGTGGAACTTTTAACATCAGGGAGTGAAACAACCCTATTGGTGCGGATTGTTGGATCGAAAGGGCTTTTGCTTGCACAGCTTATAGGCACGGTGGTAACGCTCTCGCAATTGTATCTAATCTTGCCGAGTAGTAAGCGATTGGTTTTTCTTTATTTCGAAATGTATTCTTAGTTAGTGGACTTTGCAATTTATTCTAATTTTTTTTTGACGATTTCTTGGCTTTTTCAATAGTTAATTGTTAATTCTTAGACTTACACTGATTGTCTAACAGTATGCTATTGTAACACCCATTTTTATTGTTAATCTCATGTTTAAAGTTTGTTTTTTATTGTTATTCTACATTTTATCTCATATATTATATTCACTTGGAGGTCAGGTGATGTTTCACCAAAATTGAGCGCAATACAAGATGAGTTTTTCATAATGTTTGCATATAGACTGATAAATACTTGATAAATACTTGTTTTTAGTAGAATAATCCAGGCACTTACAGTATATCATGATGAATGCTCCACATTTACAGAAGGTACAGTAGTCCATGCAGAGAAGAAAATATTAACTGTTAAATTAAATTCAGTGCAGTTCTTTGTGAGACTAAGGCACGCTATATTATTTTTCCTGGCCTACTGTTATCATAGTTTGTACGGGGTAATAGATTTTCTTTTTGTCTCAAAATTATTAATTTCATGTGCTGAGGCAGACTTACAGTATATCCTGATCCTGCAGCCAATAGATATGCACAAGGTTCACACTTTTATAAAAATAAGTTCACAAATATGTCCTAAATAATCCCAGTGGTGATATTTTAATTATTTATTAATTATCATATTTTTTTTAATTTAAGTATTTTATTTTTCTTTAGATATTTTTAAACAGTCTGCATTTTACACAGAAGCAAAACCATCATTATTTTTATCCTCTCCTTCTTTTATTTCAAAAGCGTCACTCACCTCCTTTTTTCCTTTTTTTTGTGCATTGCATCTTTTTGACATGCAGGGCGTGCTCCCTTATGACGCACAAGCCTGCTGCGCCGTGTCCGATTTATTTTTGATTGGTGAGGAAAAAGGATTGTAAGACGTACCGCTGCGAGTTATTCTTTTTGGGGTCTCGTCAGATTGGGACTGCCCTGGAGGAGCTGTGGACTGTGGACTGAGACATGGTGGTTCGGAGGAGGTTGGAGGAACTGGAGCGTAGAGCGTTGGATGAGGAGTGAAGACTGGATGTTCAGGACAGGGTGGAGGATGGGGTTGGGGACCCAGAGGAACATACTCATCACCATACTCTCTCCTTTGTTTGTCTTGGCATGAACAAAGAACAGGGTACATGTCAGTCACCTTTGATTTTTTTTTATCTTTTTGTTCGGCTTCTTTTCTCTCTTTCTCCTCCACTGCCTTTCTTCCTCCTTCTTTCGCATTCTGTCTTTAGTGTCCCTTATGTCTTGCCTCTACTTCGGCTAACCACGCTTTCACTTCCTCATACCCATTCTTTCGTCTCTGCTTTTCTCTCCTTTTTGATCTGTCGTCTATCGCTGACAACAACCTTTAAAACTCTTTAAACCTCTAACTTTCCCTTAAAATCGTAATGTTTTTTCCATTTTTCTAAGTACTTTAGATTATTTTGTCCTCTTGTCTGCATATGTTTCATATCTCCTATGTGTTTTACTTTCTCTTGTCCATTACAATAACACGAACAGTTATTTCCCATTTTTATTTTTATTGATTGATTTATTTATTTATTTTTTGTTTTGTTTTATATTTTTACTTATTTTTATTTTTGTTTTCATTATTTTTCAGTGCTTTCATTGATATTTTGTTAATTCAGGACCTGGGGGATGAGTTTAATACGTCCTTCCAAACGACGTCTTTCCGTGTCCCTGACTCCGGAGATTACATTACATTACATTACATTTAGTCATTTAGCAGATGCTTTTATCCAAAGCGACTTACAAGGGAGAATAACATTCAAGCTACATTGCGACAGAGATTAGTGTAACAACAACATTAGTGTAACAATAAATACTGCAAGGTGGTGCAAAGTAATTGTAGGTTAGGACAGGAGGTACTCACTGAAGAGCTGGGTCTTCAGGTGCTTCTTAAAGACAGAGAGGGAGGTCCCCGCTCTGGTCATTTTTGGCAGCTCGTTCCACCAACGTGGAACTACAAATGAGAATAGCCTGGATTGCCGTGGCTGTATGGCCGGCAGAGCCAGGCGACGCTCATTTGACGAGCGCAGCATCCGGGGGGCAACATGTGCTCTTACAAGAGCATTTAAGTAGGTGGGAGCATTCCCAACAATCACTCTGTAGGCAGCATAAGAGACTTGAACTTGATGCGGGCGGCTACAGGTAACCAGTGGAGCTCGATGAGCAGCGGAGTGACATGTGCCCTCTTTGGCTGGTTGAATACCAGTCGCGCCGCCGCATTCTGTATCATCTGTAGTGGCTTCACCGCACAGGCCGGCAAGCCTGTTAAGAGGGCGTTGCAGTAGTCGAGACGGGACATCACCAAGGTTTGTACCAGCAGTTGAGTGGCATATTGGGTCAGGTACGGCCTGACTTTTCGGATGTTGAGCAGTGCGAAGCGGCAGGACCGGGAGATGGCGGCAACATGGTCCGAGAATGTCAGTTGGTCATCAATAATGACACCAAGATTCCTTGCAGCCTTGGTAGGAACAAGAGATAGAGTCGATTTTAATATCAATGTTGTGATAAATACCTTGTTTGGCCGGGAAGACCAGCAGTTCCGTTTTCGCCAGATTTAGTTGAAGATGATAATCCTTCATCCATGTGGATATGTCAGCGAGACAATCCGAGATCCGCGTCGAGACAGTAGGGTCGTCGGGCGGGAAGGACAGATAGAGTTGAGTATCATCCGCATAGCAGTGATATGAAAAGCCATGTGAGCGGATGATCGGGCCCAGTGAGGTGGTGTATATGGCAAAGAGGAGGGGTCCTAGCACCGAGCCTTGGGGCACCCCTGTGGTGAGGTTGTGAGGCACAGACAGCTGGCCTCGCCATGTCACACTGAACGAGCGCCCAGTAAGGTAAGATTCGAACCAGGAAAGTGCACTGCCCGTTATGCCCATGCTTGAGAGTATGGACTGGAGTATGCAATGATTGACAGTGTCAAAAGCAGCTGATAAGTCTAGCAGAATGAGAACCGAGGATTTGGCAGCAGCTCTAGCAGTTTTTAAGGCCTCTGTCACAGACAACAGGGCTGTTTCGGTGGAGTGACCACTTTTGAAGCCAGATTGAAGTGTATCAAGAAGGTTGTTTCTTGACAGGTACTCTGTAACCGGTCTAGAGACCGCCCTCTCTAAGGTTTTGGAAAGGAATGGGAGGAGAGAGACCGGCCGATAGTTTTCTACTTGATTGGGATCGAGTGAGGGTTTTTTGAGCAGTGGTGCGACCCGAGCCGCTTTGAAAGCGGAAGGGAAAGTGTCGGAAGTTAGGGAAGAATTAATCACATGTGTGATTGCCGGGGTGATAGTAGGTGACATGGCTTGAAGGATGTTAGATGGGATCGGATCTAGCGGACAGGTAGTAGGACGGCTACATGTTAGTAGTTTAGATACCTCACTTTCAGCGAGGGGGGTGAAACCAGGGAACGATGAGCCTAGGGCTGGAGAAGACAGGTTGTGAGTAAGTTGTTTAGTGAATTGGCTGCTGATGGCTGCCACTTTGTTAGTAAAAAAGGAGGCAAGGCAGTCAGCTGTGAGGTTAGTAGCTGGGGGAGGTGGTGGGGGGTAAAGCAGAGACTTGAAGGTGGCGAATAACTTACGTGTGTCTGTGGCACCGTTGATCTTATCGTTGAAGAAGGCCTTCTTGGCAGCAGTGATGCTGGAAGAGAAGGAGGACAGCAGTGTCTGGTAGCTAGCAAGATCCTCAATTGTTTTGGATTTGTGCCATTTCCTCTCGGCTGCTCTGAGGTCAGTGCGCGTTGTCCGGAGGGTGTCAGTCAGCCAAGGGTGCGACTGGGTTGAACGAGCAGGTCTGGTGGATAGTGGACACAGGCTATCCAGACATGAGCTCAATGTGGAGCAGAGGGAGTCAGTGGCATCATTAACCTGCAGAGAGGAGAAAGTGCCGTGGGGTGGAAGAGAAGAGGAGAGCACAGAGGAGAAGTGGGTGGGAGACAAATTGCGGAGATTGCTGCGGATAGTAACCATGGGTGGGGAGGTGGGGGGTTGTTTTGGTAGCTGGACATTGAAGTGGATGAAGAAGTGGTCAGAGAGATGAAGAGGAGTGACCCATAGGTTGTCCGTGGTACAGCTCCGAGCAAGAATGAGATCAAGCTCTTTGCCAGCCTTGTGAGTCGGTGGAGTCGGGACCTGTCTTAGGTCGAACGAGCGAACCAAAGACAGGAAGTCAGCCGAGCTCGCACTGTCCAAGTGGATGTTCATGTCTCCGAGGACGAGCATGGGACAGTCATGCTCAGGAATTGATGACAGCAGGGTGTCAAGCTCATGTAGGAAGTCACCTAGTTGTCCTGGTGGACGGTAGATGACGACCACATAGGCTTTCACCGGAGCAGTCACCCAGACGGCGTGATATTCAAAGGAGGCAAAGTTGTTTAAAGGCAGCAGTGGATTAAATTTCCATGTGTTGGAAATTAGCAGGCCAGTCCCACCACCACGGCCAGATGGTCTGGATGTGTGGGAGAATGTGTAGTTAGTGGAGAGTGCCGCCGGGGTTGCGCTATCTTCCGGTTTAATCCATGTCTCAGTGAGAGCAAGGAGCTCCAAGGAGAGGTTGGTGTTATGACCAGAAATGAAGTCTGCCTTGTTAACTGCAGATCGACAATTCCACAAGCCATCAGAGAAGGAGGTCTTTGCAGAAGATGTTTGCTGCAGGGACCTGAGGTTACCCGGATTGCATCAGCGTATGGTATAACGGCGCTTTCTGGGTGACCTTGAAGTTGTAGGGATGCGGTTGTAGCACATTTTGTTTGGAGTGAGAGAAAGAAGGCAGGTTTGCCTTGTTCAGTGTCCTTGCTTTGGTTGACGTGCAGAGGTAGACGTGCGTCTTCACACAAGAGCGACTACAAATGGGCCAACGCTCGAAGCTAACGCTTCAAGGGCAGGACCATGAATATGTGATAGAATACAGCTGCTCATGTGATTAGGGTTGCACCTGGCTAAGAGCACGCCCACATAAGAGAGGACTTACCTGAATAGGGGGTGTGTCTGGAACACATGCTTGTTGGCAGATCAGCAAATAGCAGTGAAATGTGCAGAGTCAAACCAGTAGTCCAAGTTGCAATACTACAATACGAGCAGTGATACACTACACAGCAACCTGAGCACTAGAGCTCGACTCAGAGTTCAGTTTGTAGTGCAGGGTACTTATCCCTGTTCAGCGGAAGGAGGACACGCCCAGAAAGTTAGACAAAGGGTTTACTGATTAGAGGGAGTTGCTTGGCTCACACCCTTGCTGATGGCTGAGCAGTTATCAGCAGATATGCCGGTACTACCCTGAACCAGCTAGGACAAAGTAAGTGCCAAATAAGACTGAACCAGCAATAATAACAAGAAAAACGACAGCAATGGACAACAACAAACGACAACAATAAAACAGATTTAGTCAGAAATGCACTTCTATTTGACGTGCAGAGGTAGACGTGCGTCTTTACACAGAGCGTCTTCACACGAGAGCGACTACAAATGGGCCAACGCTTGAAGCTAACGCTTCAAGATTACCCTTTAAATACTTGGTTCCCAGAACCAGACTCTTTAGCCTTAATACTTGGTTCCCAGAACCTGGCCTCTCACCCTTTAACCTTTAAACCTCCTAGGTTTATTACCTTACTTTTCCTTTGGGAGGTTAGCACAGAGAAAAAGTATTGTATCTTCTTACCGCTGCGAGTCAGCAGTGATATCAAGGAGATGGATAACCTAGATATTCCCAATTTTGGAAGTCAAGGAGAAACTAATCCTGGAGTCAGTAGACGCACGTTTGTAACCTGATATTCCCTGTCTGTGTGAATCCTTGCTTTTCCTTTAGGTAATTCGTGGACTTTAACTTCAGGCGTTTTCCTACCCGTCTCTTTTCCTCCTTAGTCCTGGCTCCGTCACTGCTCCACTCTCCAGCGAAACCTGACCTCTGTTGCTCAAAACGAACCTTTAACGGTCCGCGGTTAGGTCAGGTCTGATTCTCTGGAGAGAAGAGGAAGATATTGGAGCCCCACATTGGGCGCCAAATTAATGTAAAAGTTAAATTGTTATAAACTTTGTTCGTGGACGGACTGTTACAGTGGAAATCAGAGACATATACTCTATGTTAATAAAGTATTTAATCTTGTACAAGAGTAGCAGTTTCAGTGTAGCAGCACAACAGAGTGCTAAAGAGGAAGTGCTAAATTCTTACTGGAGATCTGAGTTTTTTATACAGTTTCCTAGGAGTGGCAAAACTGACGAGTCGTTGAGATGTCAGTCTGCAGACGTCGCGACCCCTCCGCATGGGTCCTGCTGATGAGACAGTTTTGCTGATGGGGGCAATTTCGTTGAGACAGATCATCTGTTGAGGTTCCCTTATCTGATGGTCGAGACATGTTGCCTTTCTCCTTTTCACATTAAGGTACATAAAGTTACTAGTTCATAGTTATTTTTTAAGACATGAACTCTATTTAGCCTTTATAAGAAAAGCAAAGTACACATACCTTGTACAAAAGTTAATGTAAAAAGTACATCAAAACATAGACGTGTAAAATTTTTATAACACTAGTCCAGCTCACTCTGTTGAAACATCATGTCCCCAGCGGGTGTGGAGACCTCATCACTGATTACTACAACAACTTCAGGATGATGGTCTCTTCAGGAGCAACTACATCTAGTTGGCACAAGGAGAGCGGCATCATCACAGGGTCCACTATCTCTGTGACACTGTTCTCCTTAGCCATGAATATGCTCACCAAGTCAGCTGAGGCAGAGTGCAGAGGGCCCCGGACAAATTCCGGACAATGACAGCCACCCATCAGGGCATTCATGGATGACCTTAGAGTCACGACAGAATCAGTCCCAAGCTGCCGGTGGATTCTGAAGGGACTCGAAAAGCTGGCGGAGTGAGCCTGGATGCGTTTCAAACCTGCCAAATCAAGATCTATGGTGCTGAGGAAAGGAAAGGTGGAGGACAAGTTCCGGTCAACCTGTACTGAGTTGGATGGCTGGCTGAAATCCGTGGATTCAAGATTCAAGATTCAAGATTCAAGATTCAAGATTTTTATTTGTCACATACATATACATACTTTCATACATATATGCAGTGAAATGTAATGCAACGCACCCGGTGATAGCACACAATATGTCCTAGGAAAAAAATAAATTAATAAAAGTAGAAAATTCCTTTCTAATAGACTGACTAACTGACTCCTAAAACGTAAGACAGTAAGTTGAATACTTATGGAATAAGAAAAAAATATATAGAATAAAATACAATAAAAAAAATTTGAAATAAAATGTAATAGATAGAAGGAATATGCCTATGTATATACAGATATGTACATTTAAGGTGGCATGTGAATTAAAGTGGCATGTGAATGTGAATGTGAATAGAGTTAGGTAGTGTTTGGGATAATACAGCACAGTATAACAGTACGGCGCAGCAATACGGCATCACGAACAACCCTGAACAGTGACACAGTATGCGGTACAGTATGCCACATACAGTACAGTAGGTAGTGGAGCCTAGTGTATGGCTCAGTTAGGACCCCTGGTGAGGTCAGCGTTGACAGTTCTAATGGCTTGCGGGAAAAAACTCCGTCTCAGTCTCTCTGTTCTCGCTGTGTGACTGCGGAGGCGCTTGCCTGACCGCAGCAGCTGAAACAGTCCGTTGTTGGGGTGATGCGGATCCTTCATGATCCTGCGGGCTCTGCTACTACACCTCCTGGTGTATAGCTCCTGCAAGGGGGAGAGGGTAGTTCCAGTGGTACGTTCAGCTGAACGCACCACCCTCTGCAGGGCCCGCCTGTCCTGGGCAGTACAGTTCCCTGTAGGTCCGGCCTACCTGGAAAATTCAAAGCCTGGGTCTATCAACATGGCATTCTTCCCAGGATCCTGTGGCCCCTCCTCGTCTATGCCGTCCCAATCTCTACAGTCGAGACCTTAGAGAGGAAGGTCATCAACCACCTCCGGAGATGGCTTGGACTACCACGAGCCTGAGCAGCATTGCACTCTATGGGTGCAACAACAAGCTGCAGCTGCCATTCAAATCCTTGGAGGAGAAATGCAAGGTTATGAGAGCCAGAGAGGTGGTGCAGTAGAGGGACTGAAGTGATCTGAAGGTGGCCAAAGCTGGAATCCAAGTGAGGACTGGCAGGAAGTGAAGGATGCTGTGTCACAGGAGGAGACAAGATGAAACAACAGGGAGCATGATGGGATGGGAGAACACAGTTGAGAGGAAGGTGACCTGGACTGAGATCTGGAGAGCCAAGCCTCACTGCATCAGATTCCTCATCCAGGCAGTTTATGATGTGCTCCCAAGCCTGTCTAACATGCACACATGGGGCAGAGCAGAGACACCAGCATGCCCATTGTTTTCCAAGCGAGGAACCCTTGAGCACATCCTCAGCTGCTGCATTACGGTACCAGTGGAGGCATGATAAACGTTTACATTTAGCAGACGCTTTTATCCAAAGTGACTGACAACTATTCAAACACAGACAGACGCGGCCATCAGGAGCAATTAGGGGTTGAGTGTCTTGCTCAAGGACACTACAGCATGCTAGCAGGAGGAGCCTGGGATCTAACCAGCAACCTTTAGATTCCGAGTGTGAAGGAAATTCTTCCGCAATGATCGGTGAGGTTAATCTGCCCGCTACAAGAAGACAAAACTGAGAATATCCAAGATTATTTAATCTGCAGAATAAAGAGAAAGATTCAGTACTGCTCCAAAGCAGCGCTCGGATCAATCTGATATCACAGAGAAAGACAGGAGGCTTTATACAGAAGAAACAGTGTGGTTTGGGTCACATCACTGATGATGTGTCCAGAGGCATCAGCAGGTGTATTTACACAGCGATAGATATATATAAAGAAATGTATGATTATTGAAAAGCCAATTATCATCATCTAACATGAAAGTATGTTAAATGTGACATCAAGGTTTCCACTTATTGTGCACAACATGGAATTTTGACTGTGATAAGCTGAGCTTTCCCTCTCCAAATCCGGGTCATCCTCCATCACTGTAAGACAACATAAAGATTTTTAGAAATGGTCCATGGTGAAAATAATGTAATTCAAAGAGTAATGCACAACTTAATGCATATTATGAGAAAATGTCACAAATTACCATGAATGACTAACGTAAGGGGTCAGCAGAGGTCAGACGCTGGTTTCGAGAGAGACCTGTTTTCTCTCAACAGATACTCCTGCAGACGCTGCATCTTTATACCTGAAGCATACCTTTTCCCCATGATGAATGTTGCATACCCATCAGCCCTCCTGTCCCACACTCCCTTCCAGGTGTCCTTCGCTCTGACACCAAAGCCAAAAAGGTTGTTTTCTTCTGACACAGGTGGTGGAGCACTGGACCTCTCAGCCTCATATTTAAGAAGAGACCTTATCTCCTCGAAACTGAGTGCATACTGCTGAAATGAGACAAGACTGTGCTTGCTGGGCCCTTCAACCATAAAGACTCCAGTGTCTGTTCCCTTCTGGGCACTCTTGATCTGGTACATTGTGTACCCTACATCATTTTCAAGAAGCCACATGAAGGATTTGCCCTTATATTTCCAAAACTAGAGAATATACTCCCTGAGCACTTCACTCCGGTCAGTAAAGTCCCCTCCCTGTTGTAAACCACAGTCCAGGCATTCTTTCTGACCACATCCTCTTTGACCGGTGCTGACCTGTCTTGTTTGGACAATTAGGACAAGGACGATTTTTAATTTTTCTTCTCTGAGGGATCCCGCTGCAGAAAGCCCAAGGGCCCCGTTTGGAAGAAAACTTTCACCTTCCCCGGGAAGATTATACGTTGTTTTTGCGACATGTTGATCACTTCTGTACAAACAACAACAAATGATACAACTATTATGCCCAGCAAAAAAGAGAAGTCATTCAGCTTTGTGACATGTAACAACGTCAGATGCTAAAGTAAATGTGGTAGTTAGTACCGGGAGCCAGTAAGGTCCAAGTTAACTGCATGACTGCTTTGTTGAAAATGCAACTGTTGCGTGAATGCTGGCGCAAAGTAGACATTTAGGAGGACATATACTTAAGTATCAGATATCTGCCCTGTGTGTCTTTCTCAACGTTATCCACACGCAAAGTGACATTTTTTTACAATAAACGATGAATAGAAGATCTGCCATTGACGTGTCAGTTTGGCATGTTCAGCATCTGTGAGATGTGTCTACTGTAATAGAGCTATGTCTATTTCATGATTTTTCAGAAAGTTAAGTACCTTTTTATGTTTGGACAGTTTATTGATGTCATTAGTTTTCCATGTCAAATACCTCAGCGCTACAGTTGTCATCTCACGTATCTATCTTTCCCAAAAGGTAATATAAGATCCAATGAAACCAGTTAGGATATTTAGCCCAGGCCACTGTTTTATCTAAGCCATTCATTTGTATGTCCTGTACCATAGTTGAAGGCAAATATAAAAGTAGAAAGAAAAGAAATATGAAACAAACGAAAAAAACTAAAAAACAAACTAAGGAAAAAGGTCAAACCAAACGCTACATGCCCCCCTTTGACCCCACTTCCTCCCCAACTGAGGAAGTGCAAAAACTTTAGTCTTATTGAGCCTTGTTTTGTTGCTGTCACGACCAGAACTGGGAGGGACCCAAACGCACGACACAGGGAGACGGGAGGCAGGCAAGGGATGTTTATTAGCCGGGACGGTGGAGCTGGCCGGGGGGACCCGGTCGGGTGGGGATGGAGCAGGGCAGGGCAGGGATGTGATGACCAGGAGATGGGGTCCAGGATCCGGGTGGAGAGACGGGGAACCAGGCTGGATGGAGATGGACGGAGAGCCTTGGTCGACGAGCGGAGACAGGCAGGTAAACCAGGCTGGCTGGACTTGGAGAGACAGACTGGGTCCACGAGAGGAGACAAGCGGGTAAGGGGAAGGCGAGACAACAAGACATAAACTAGGAACTAGGAACTAGGAACTAGGAATAGGAACTTGGAAGGGAGCCAATAGCGCTACAACTCAGGGAAAGCTAGTTGACGGTCTGGCAAGGAATGGCTAGGAAGCTGGGGCTAAATACTGTGCAGGTAATTGATCCCAGGTGTGTGCAATTGGGTCTGAGTAGGGAGCTGCAGATGGGGCAAGGGCGGCCTCTAGTGGCGCTGGGAGGCCGTGGGCCTAACAGTTGCAGCTCTAACCCAACATTATTATACATTATTAACTGGTACCAATCCTCCTTAAAACTGAAATAGTCAATTAGCCTAATCCACTTGTCATTTAGCCAAGTTTAGAACAAAAATGGACATTCAGTTGATGCGAAAACACAATTTAAACGTTTTACGAAGTCGGACAATTCCCTATAATAACACCTGGGGAGGCTATTCGGGCAACCCTCCCATTGTGAGAAACCTTGAACATCATAACCAGAGAAAGTAAATTAAAAACCAACTAAGAGTAAAAGAGCAGCATATGGTAGGAGTCTATATGTATATTATAGCTCCTGAGCATCCCTCTGAACACATAATTGATTCTAGAGAGCCACACAAGGCCCACATGGAAATCTAGGCGGCTGATGAATGAGTTGGAGTCTGCTTACTTGATGCAGAGAGCTCATGAGTGTAAACGGCAGGAACAGCTCAGGCAGGAAGTAGACCAACTGAAGAATTGTGAAATTGTTGAGCTGCGCAAGATGCTCAATAATCGCCTAGACCAGGAGATGAGAGCCCTTCGAGGGAGGGTGCATTCCCTTGATGCTGAGAAGCTCCATGCAAGAGAGGGTGGTATCTCTGCAGGACGACGTGGATTTGCTGGAGCTTGCACTCCAACTGCAGCAGCAAGATGGTAAACAGCACCTCCTAACTCTACAGACACAGGCAGACACGGCCCATGAGATGGCTAAATGTCAATCTTCTACGTTGGCCCAGAGTAACCAGACCTGCAGGATTTTAAATGAAAAGATAATTGCTCAGACAGACTGCCTCGCAAATATAGAGAAAGCAGAGGTAACACTGCAGAAGGAGGTGCACAGACTGGAGTCTGCCCTCCAACAGCAGAGAGAACAGATTCAAAATC
Source organism: Zeus faber (assembly GCF_960531495.2). Taxonomy (NCBI): domain Eukaryota; kingdom Metazoa; phylum Chordata; class Actinopteri; order Zeiformes; family Zeidae; genus Zeus; species Zeus faber. The sequence continues at coordinate 38,913 of NW_028293054.1, read as the reverse complement.
AGCTCCTTGCTCTCCGGATCCAGGCTGGCCAGGCCAAAGAGCTGGCTGAATCTCCTCCGTCTGAGCTGGTCCAGAGGAACCACACATGCAGGTTATTAAACAAGGAGCTTGTTACTCAGGCTGCCTCGCAAAGAAGGGCAGACTGAGGTCTGCCATCCAGCTAGGAATGGGCGATTCCAACATTTTTCCTTTTGATACCATTGGTAAAGTACCTATATGGTACTTTTTCATCGATACCGATACCGATACTTTTTGCACCTTAAAGGGAAATCACATGATTGCACAGTGTTCATTCATAACTTTATTGCAAGGGAAATACGAAATATAAATAAAACTCATTCACATAAACACTTGAAAGAAATGCTTATAACATGATAATGAAATAGATCATTAAGGTAATTAAATAAAAGTGAGATGAAAATAAATATTTTTTGATAATAATAAAATTATATAAATAATATATAAATAATTAGACTTCATATTAATACAAGACTTCATATTAATACAAAATAATTACATTTCTTAAATTGAAACATCAAAACACATCATCACCAACACAAGCATCATCATCATCATCATCATCCTCAACATCAGCAGCAACATCATCATTAACAACAAAATGCAAAATGATAATTTCACTCGTTTTAATTACACTGAAAGAGAATTCAGACGTTGACCTCATTCGGACTTCTCATCATCCCTTGTGTGAATTATGAACGGCACTTGAATTATGAATTATAAACAAAACAACACTATTTAGAACAAATTACAAAAAGGGAAATCCAAATGTGATAACAATTTAATCATCATGCAGCAAAATGTAAAAATGCAGTTTATTTACCAATCTATTTAGATATTTTGTTCTCAGTAAAGATATTTTATTCATCTAAATATTATAATTCATAGCCTGATATATACAGAATTTTTACTTCCAATAATAACATTCTAGAAACAAAACTGTTTGTGAATATTTTATGATACATGCAGTACAAGCATATGAACCTTTACGTTTGTCAACTAAATGAAAGAGTGGTGAAGATGACCTCATCCAAGATTCACGTACCTCAGTTGCATATTTAGGGTAGTTTCATTAAAAATGGTTCATTCAATTTTTTATCACTTTTAACACATTAACTGTCACCTGTACCTGGATATTCTTTGCCTTTCATGAAACTCTCCTGCAATGTCTTCTGATGGACAGCAAGTCGTGCAGGGGACTTTGAGGCTTGCTGGTTGTCTTCAGGGCAATGTTCAGCCTCATTAAAAATGTCAGGGTGCGTTGTCATTAATTGCTTAAGGAGGTTTGGAGTCTCTTGATGAATTTTTTGTGTTGATGAAGAAGTAGGGACCGCTGACTCTGACTTGATTAAAATAATAGATTAATTACAAAAGAACAGCATCAGACCAGACTTGCCTAGGACGTCCAGGAGAGAACCAAGCCGGATGGATTCTCTGCCGAATGAAACTCGGGTGGGCTCTTTTATGCCCAAAGACAACATTTAACATTTGGTTCCCCTACATAGGTCACAGGTCACATTTCACCTTCCTTATTCCATAACCCCTGGTTATGTGCTCTCTCTCTCGGGACCCCTGGCACCGTCTCTTAGTAATTATCTTATACGATGGGGCTGTCTTGGGACGCCACACATTCCAAGACACCTCATATTTCCCCCCTTCGAGACTACACAAAGTCTCGACAGAGATAAGAATCATTGAACTTACGACAATAATTGGCTTAATAGAATTCACATACTAACAAACAAATGATTACAATGATTATAATATACCCTTATGAACATGCTTAGTCGCGGCAATACAATACATTTGTGGAGGGTAAGAGCGAAAAACCCATCCGGCAGCTTCCTTTCTTAGTTCTTTCAACAAACAATCAAGACAGGAAAATTCTCTCACTGTTCCTCTGCCCCAGGCAACCACCTATTGGACTCCAAATCAATTAACCACGAAGAAGAAGGGTTTAGAAAACTGTACAGGATGTTACATATGAATGCATACATTCAGAACCTCAGAAATAAATAAAAAACTTGTCCAAAGTCAGGCTGGTCGACCCATCGGACCCTCCAATGAACTTGTCCCTGCCTATCATCAATGTCCTTCAAAACCCCGCAAAAAAAAGAAAACACCTGAGGTCCCAATATATCCATTACACCCTGTTACAGAAAACTTCAAAGAAAACAATATTAAATCAAAGTAATATGTCTTGCTAAAAATGTAAACAGAAGAGTACAGACTTTTCATCAATAATAAAGGTTACATTGTAATAAACAATCTCCAATATTATCAAAACCTGCATAACACATGTGTACGTATTAAACTGTTGCTTTTTAACACCATCAACTTTTAATGATATTTCACTCGACACTCCTGATCATGATGTCCTCATTCAGGGTCCGTCGTCCATTTCCATCCTCCATTTTTGAATGTCCATGTTTGAGTGTTCAAGTCCATGAGGCTGTTAGGATCTCTGGACACAGCCAACCTCAGACTGGTCCTGAAAGAAAAATTCACCAGCCAGTATCTTGCACACACATCAAATACAGTATAATAATGTCACTTTTGCATTATACCTTAACATTATTCCAATATATGATTAACATTTTCCTTTTCCCCCCCTTTTTCCATGCATTTTCTCAGTCAAAAATAGACTTGAGTATATGATATTAGCTCCTCACTACACATCACTACCCAATTCAGACCTGTATGCTGACAGATTTTGAGAATGCTATTTTTCAGCACACCATTCATTTTTTTCACCAACACCTTGGCTTTGCAGATGATAAACATCTCCTCGACGTTGTTTAATTCCCATTTTTTGCAGAATTAATTTTCCTGTTTTATCCACGAACTCTTTCCCATTATCTAAAGATATGCGATCTGGACGTCCCTACCTGCTTATTACATCACAACACAAGAACTTGGCTTGGCAACTGACTAAGCATCTTTATGCTTAGTCAGTCAGCTTAGTTAGGGACATGATTCAGTCCCCCGTGAAAATCTATCCACTTCCACCAACATGTATCTCTTACCTCCTACTGGTCTTACCATGTCAACAAAATCCACAACCAACTCACACATGGGACCTGTCGGAGTTGGAATGTGACTGGGTGGACTCTTCACACCCCTCCGAACATTGTTTTTAAGACCGATTGTACATCTGCCTATGACATAATCAATTTGCTCAAGCAAGCACGGTGCCCAAAAACCATACTCTTTCGTGATTTTTCTTCTTACCTTGCAACATGGGCTAACCCATGTGCTTCCTGAATCATCAGACCTAGTAGGTCGGGGGTGCTACCATCAGTCCTTCATGATTTTTCTACAGACCAGTAGACTCTTGTCCTCGGTCCAACCATAATTGTTTATCTATGGCGGACGACACTTCTTTCATCGAGATCACATCTCTGAGCGTAATTTTATCTTCCAAGTCCACTTCATGGGTGACCAGAAGAACCTTGCCTGCTTTGTTTGCTCCTGTTACTGCTTTAGAAGCCTCATCCGCTGCTTTGTTACCTTGAGTAACCCTTGACGTACGCAGCTTCTTCCATCATTTCTCCTATACTGTATGCTTCTGCTCAAATCCTTCAGCCACCATTAAAGTCATATGTGGCACACTTTTCTCAGTGTCACGCTCTTTATGGCGGTAGTGGCGATAGTGGCGCCGCCCCTAGCGGTCGCCTGCGCCGGCGCTCCGGTTTCTTTCTTACTCTTTAGTATTTTTTTCCTTTTTTTATCACAATGTTCGCCAGAAAAACATCAACAATTAACTCATACGGCCGCGATGCACTCATGGATATAAAAATTTCCCTAAACGAACAACTTTGGGACTTTTTATCCGTGGGAGCAGAGTGGCCGGCGGAAATCCTACGCGGGAACACTCGCAACAACAACAAAAAGGGAGTCGCTGTTCCACGAGCCGGCCCACGGAGGAAGCACCGTGGTAAACGAGGCTGCATTCGGGTCAGAATGAGGACGCAACCTTACCGTCCACCTCTGCCAAGCATCCTTCTTGCTAACGTCCAGTCCCTGGAGAACAAGATGGATGAACTTCGAGCGAGGATTCAATTCCAGCGTGACACGAGGAACTGTTGCGTCCTCTGCCTGACGGAAACATGGCTGAACCCACTGGTGCCGGATGAAGCCATACGTCCAGCCGAGGCCTTCTCCGTGTTCCGCGGCGACAGAACGGGAGAGTCGGGGAAATCCAAAGGTGGAGGCGTCTGCCTAATGGTAAACAACCGCTGGTGTAACGCCAACAACACCAAATTCCTCTCCCACTCCTGCTCGCCGAACCTGGAACAGCTGACCATACTATGCCGTCCATTTTATCTCCCCCGGGAATTCAGCACGGTCATCATTACAGCCGTTTATATCCCACCGCAAGCGGACACCGACGCAGCTCTGTCGGTTCTGCACGATGTGTTGTGCGGATTTCAGAACAGACATCCCGACGCGGCTGTGGTGGTGACTGGGGACTTTAACAGGGCCAACCTTAAAAAAGTTCTGCCGAATTTCCACCAACACATCACGTGTGCCAGCAGGGGAGACAGAACTCTGGACCATTGTTACACTCCTTACAAGAACGGATACAAGCCCGTGTCGCTTCCTGCTTTCGGGAAATCAGATCACGCCGCGATCTCGCTGCTTCCTGTTTACAGGCCTCTGATCGCGCGGGATCTGGTGATGACGAGGGAAGTGAAGCGGTGGACGGACCAATCAGAGGCTGCGCTTCAGGACGCTCTGACTGACGTAGACTGGGACGTGTTCCAAGCGAGTTCAAGTGACGTCAGCGAGTTTACGGAGGTTGTAGTGAGTTTCGTGGCTACGCTCGCGGATGAAATCGTTCCCACGGTGAAAGTTCGGATTTTTCCAAACCAGAAACCATGGGTTGATAAATCCATCCGCTGCGCTCTGAATGCTCGCACGGCCGCTTACAACGACGGACTTGTATCTGGCAACATGGACAATTACAAAGCGGCGTCGTACAATCTGCGGAGGGCGGTGAAGGACGCTAAACGGACGTACAGAGACACCGTGGAGCTGCAGATGGAGCGGGGGGACACAAGACGCTTGTGGGAGGGGCTGCGAACAATAACTAACTACAAGAGCAGCTCCTCCCCAGCCACGAGTGCGGACGCCTCCCTGGCCAACCAACTGAACTCCTTTTATGCGCGGTTCGAGTCTGGCAGCAGCACCGCTAGCTCGCCGGCTAATTGGAGCTACACCGCTGGGGATGAGCGCGCACTCTCAGTGTCCGTGCACGAGGTCAGGAGGGCTCTGATGCGGGTGAACACCAGGAAAGCTGCGGGTCCAGACGGCATATCTGGACGAGTACTGAAGACCTGTGCTAACCAGCTAGCTCCGGTGTTCACCACAATATTCAACATCTCCCTGGCTGAATCAGTGGTCCCATCCTGCTTCAAGAGGTCCACCGTCGTTCCTGTCCCGAAGATCGCCTCTCCAACCTGCCTGAATGACTACCGTCCGGTGGCCCTCACCTCGGTGGTCATGAAGTGTTTCGAGAGGCTGATTAAGGATTACATCTGCGCCTCCCTCCCCCGCACCTTGGACCCGTTGCAGTTCGCGTACCGGCAGAACAGATCCACGGATGACGCGGTCTCTCAGGTACTGCACACCACGCTCACGCACCTGGATGGCCAGAAGGGGGCCTATGTGAGAATGCTGTTCATTGATTATAGTTCAGCTTTCAACACCATCGTCCCCACCAGACTGGCTGTCAAGTTGTTGGAGCTAGGATTGAATGCTCCGCTGTGCACCTGGATCCTGGACTTCCTCACAGGCCGCCCCCAGGTGGTCAAGGTGGGGAAGTACATGTCAAGCTCCCTCACCCTGAATACAGGATCCCCCCAGGGCTGCGTCCTCAGCCCCCTACTGTACTCCCTGTACACACATGACTGTGTGGCCAGGTCCAGCTCCAACACCATCATCAAGTTTGCTGACGACACCGTGGTCGTGGGCCTGATCACCGACTGCGATGAGAAGGCCTACCGCGAGGAGGTGGCTGACCTGTCACTCTGGTGCCAGGACAACAGCCTACACCTGAACGTCAGCAAAACCAAGGAGCTGATTGTGGACTTTAGGCGTGGATCACAATCGAGGACGCACGCGCCGTTGTGGATTAATGGGACTTCTGTCGATAGGGTGAGCAGCTTCAGATATCTGGGAGTCCACATCACAGAGGACTTAACATGGACTGTTCACACAGACACTCTGGTGAGAAAGGCGAGGCAGCGTCTCTACCACCTCAGGCAGCTGAGGAAATTCCGGGTCTTGGTGAGGATCCTCAAGTCCTTCTACTCTGGAGCAGTGGAGAGCATCCTGACAGGCAACATCACTGCCTGGTTTGGGAACTGTACTGCCCAGGACAGGCGGGCCCTGCAGAGGGTGGTGCGTTCAGCTGAACGTACCACTGGAACTACCCTCCCCCCCTTGCAGGAGTTATACACCAGGAGGTGTAGTAGCAGAGCCCGTAGGATCATGAAGGATCCTCATCACCCCAACAGCGGACTGTTTCAGCTGCTGCGGTCGGGCAAGCGCCTCCGCACTCACACAGCGAGAACAGAGAGACTGAGACGGAGTTTCTTCCCTCAAGCCATCAGAACTGTCAACGTTGACCTCACCAGGGGTCCTAACTGAGCCATACACTAGGCTCCACTACCTACTGTACTGTATGTAGCATACTGTACTGCATACTGTATCACTGTTCAGGGTTGTTCGTGATGCCGTATTGTTGCGCCGTACTGTTGTATACTGTGCTGTATTATCCCAAACACTACCTCACACTATTCACATTCACATGCCACTTTAATTCACATGCCACTTTAAATGCACATATCTGTATATACATAGCCATATTCCTTCAACCTATTCCATTTTATTTCAATTTATTTTTTATTGTATTTTATTCTATATATTTTTTATCTTATTCTATAAGTATTCCACTTACTGTATTACGTTTTAGGAGTCAGATAGTCGGTCTATTAGAAAGGAATTTTCTACTTTTTATTTTATTTTATTTTTGTACTTTTTCCTAGGACTTCTTGTGTGCTATCACCGGGTGCGTTGCATTACATTTCACTGCATATATGTATGGAAGTATGTATATGTATGTGACAAATAAAAATCTTGAATCTTGAATCTTGAATCTTGAATTTATCAAGATAATCATCAGTGTTTATATAAATAGCTGCTCCTTTACTTCCTCATTCCACCACCAAGAATCCTCTTTTTCCGGCTACTGCCGTTAGGCGGCACCGCAGTGCATTATCTACCTACAATTCTTTCTGTTCTGCTGATCTATAAACCTTCTCTTTGGCCTTCTTCTCCTCATTCTTCTTATCCACCAACTTTATTTTGTTGAGTTTTCTGAGAGTCTCCTGGTCCCGTTCCTTTGGGTCATGCTCCTTTTTCCTCCGCTTTAGCCAACATCCGTCTGACAGCGGGGTCGTATCCTCCAAAAGCTTTGTCAGAGTCACTCACACTCTCTTCTCCTATTTCCAGGTTTCTGACTTGTTGCCTGCTCCCCAAACGGTTCCATCTCTTGGTACTTTTGGAGCTCTGATACATCTTTATGGTTGTTGTAGCCTTGCCCATCTCTATTTTTTGCTCATCCTCATCTTTGAAGAGATAGTTGCCCTCCGTTGTCATCACTGGGAGCTGGGGATAAACATCAGTGAACTTCACCTCCTTCTCATAAGGCGGGGGCTTTCTTACAGATGCTGTATGTGAGAAGGGTACGGTAATCTTCTCCATCAATTTTTCTGCTTCCTTTTCATTTTTCTTTATTTCTTATCTACTTTGTTCTCTTTTTTCTTTTGCAGCTTTGAACCATGTCGGTCCCTCCTTTACAAACAGCTGCAAAATGCTAAGTTCTGTTTGTCTTTTCTCCGTGCGTCTCTTTCCTCTTTTTCCTTTCTTTTGATTTACTTAATATGTGGACACAAGCACCTGCATTGTTTTAATCACATCCAGGTTAAGAGTTCCTTCAGCTGGCCACGGTTGTTCAATGTCAGGCCCCTGCTTGCTCCATTTTCCTGATATTTTTGCAATATCTTTAATAAGGGAATTATTCTTTCGCACTACATCAATAGGAGTGATTACTTTTGTAATTTTTGTATCCATTTATTTTATTGTAAATCAAATTGATTTATTTAAAAAATATTTATAAAGCACCGTGTTATCACACTCAACCAAAAACAACTAAATTTACCAACCCCAAAGGAGACCAATAGCTTTCCACTCATGAAAGCAACTTCACTTGTTCATGATCTGATAAATCTGATAATCAAAATGTCCATCAATGTTCATTCTCAAAACAGCCTCAATCAAGGTAAACCATACTCAGATAATAAAACCAATATTCACAGCCCTCAACTGTATTTAAATCAAATCAGTTTTTCCGCATGTGATCATTCAAATCAATAATGCTCCATTAATTAGGGGGAAGCCTTGATTATTCAGTCTGTTGCCAAGTCTCTTACTAACTTATTGCAAACACAATATAAGAAAAATAACTACTGTAATCCTATATCTGAAGAAAGAAAAAACAACAACACAAGAGTTTAGTGTCTTAAGACCACTCTAAATTCTTATACATACTATAATACATTTCAATGAGACATACATTATCAGCTTTTTTATTTCTCACGCATTTAAATCTAATGAGTATATTAGTCAATATATTATCACCTCTAGTTAATTATTTTTATTCTTTTTTCCAATTTCATTGATTTTATTTCTATTTATTTTATTTTATTTTATTTTAATATTCATTTTTTTATTTATTTTCTTCTATCATACTTCTTATCAGCCCTCTTGTCAGGGGGAGTCAACCAAGTTCCACTCTGTATGAAGCACCACCCCTTGCTCCACCTCTTAAATTTAGGCACAGCTTCCAGTTTGCTCTGGTCGTCAGCGAGTGATCATCCTGTTTTAGCTCCCCTAGGCTACGCACAGAGTCATAAATCAAAGCTGGTTCCTTGCACTCAGCAGCTGAAACACAAAACCTCTTCTCTTGCATCAAAAGCCCAAATTTTCCTTCTATTTCACCAAGACTATCTGCTCCTTTAACCAACAGGAATCACAGCAAGCACTGTCACACACATTCCAAGCACGAAAAGAAAAAACTCACAGACCAACCAAACAATTCACAAATCCTACTCATAATTCAGAGCAGAAGATTTTCTTTTCTTTTCTGAATGTGTACATGCATGTGTAGGCAGACTGTTTCTGGTGATTCTAGTCCTTCTCTCAAGAAGGCTCATTTTGTTATCAAATATATAAAGTCCTATGAAGGTTTATATCCTTTATCAAATGTATAAAACGTCCTTGAAAGATAAAGGGAGAGAACCGACCTGGATGGATTCTCTGTCGAATTAACTCGGGCGGGCTCTTTTATGCCAAAGACAACATTTCCCATTTGGTTCCACTACATAGGTCACAGGTCACATTTCACCTCCCTAATCACCAGGACCCGTGATGATGTGCTCTCTCTCGGGATCCCTGGCACCGTCTCTTAGTAATTATCTTATACGATGGGGCTGTTTTGGGACGCAACACATTCCAAGACGCCTCAGGTTGCTAGTGTTGCTGCCATGTGGCACCACTTTTTTGCAGACGGAGCACAGGGCATTAAATTTGTCCATGGGAGAAAAATAGCAACACACTACGCTTTTTTTTCTCTCTCGACCATCCATAACTCATTTACAATTCTCTTAAACGTTTCAATGGTATTATTGTTAATGATACATTTTTTAATTGTTCTGGTACCTCTCTGTTGTACAGGAAGAGCAGACATGTCAAAGAAAATGCAACAGTGATCTGAAATAGAGACATCCAGAGTCCAGAGTATGCCCCTAATTGTGGGTGGGTTCAGAAACATGCTGAGTGAGGTCATATAACTCCAATAGGCTAATGAAGGGTTGAGCATCTGGGTCTATTTGATTGTCAACAGGAATATTAAAATCACCTGAGATTATTACACCATCATAATCAGTGGAGACCTTGGACAGTAGCTCAGAGTATTCATCAAGAAAGGCACATTTAGATTTTGGTGACCGATAGACAGCGATGATTAAAATCGGGGCACTGCAGTTCATAGATATAGTAAGGTGTTCAAATGACGTGAATTCTCCAAGGAGAATTTCCTTGCAAGTATAGATATCAGAGATTAAGACAGCAGCTATTCCACCGCCTCTCTTATCAGCTCTAGTTGTCTGGATGAACTTGAAATTAGGAGGTGCTGTCTTAATGAGTGCGACTGTGCCATTTCTATCCAGCTACGTCTCAATCAGTGGAGAGAAATCCAGGTTATGGGTACTTATAAGCTCATTAACTAAAAACGACTTTTTAGTTAGTGACCTGACGTTTAATAGAGACATTTTTATTGTTCTGGGTGCATGGCTTTGCAGGGTACTTAGAGTTTGAGTCCGAACTGAGAGTAAATTGTTTAGATTCCTGTATGGTACAGGGAAGTTACGTAATTTCGGTCTATGGTTTATAGCAACAGGATTTTGTAAAGCAGAGTGACAGTCATTAATGTCAGAGTGGATCGGACTCACCAAACATCAGCAGCGAACAGAGGATTTCAGCATAAGTTCCATGTTCAAGGCAAGGAGGCGTGATCCGTGAAAGTTTGGATGAACTCCATCATGTCTGAAGACGTTTGAATGGTTTAAGAAGGTGCCAAAGTTGTCCACAAACGGTACGTTTGTGGACAAACACCACACCATGTGTGTAGCTGAAGGACATGCGTGTATTTTATGTCTCCAAAGCTGGGACACGGCAGCGGGCCGGATACGATGAACCGGCGGTCCGACTGTAGAAGACTTTCAATAAGCTTCAAAATGCCTTCTTTAAGTGTCTTCGATTGTTTATCCCTGAGATCGTTGGTTCCCTTGTGGATCAAAACAGTGGAGGGAGACGGGTTTTGATCCAGCAGCTGTGGGATTCTGGAGTCTATATCCCGGACAAGAGCACCCGGGTAGCAGATGCATTCTTCATCATTTTGAGTAAGCAGTTAGTAAAGGAAGGGATTTTCTAACAGTATGAGGCAGGAGCTACTGTAGATTGGACAAGGGTTGCACAGCAAACAATGTTTAACTTTGCAGCTCTTTGTTTTATGAATTTTGTAAAGATGACAAGACAGACACCTGACTATGATGGGAGTGAAACAAGCAAATTTTTAATTCCTTGCTTATGAGGCCTTGATGTCTAATGCGCTCTCTCCATGACGATACAGAGACACTCTCTGAGTGTGTTTGAAAGGCACGTTGACAGAAATATATGTTCTATCACCAGCTACGATGATGGGACTCAAACCCACGCGTGCAGAGCACAATGGATTAACAGTCCATCACCTTAACCACTCGCCCACCTC